>NC_051433.1:5113395-5413395 GCF_001649575.2 Kryptolebias marmoratus
GATTTTCATTTGTTGTCATTTGTAATCATCAAAATTAAACGAAATAAACATTTGAAATATATGAGTTTGTATGTAATGTATGAATATAATATACAAGTTTCACTTTTTAAATGGAATTACTGAAATCAATCTACTTTTTCATGATATTCTAATTCTATGACCAGCACCTGTATACTTCCTCTCAGAGTTTAATTCAATACTCCGTTCAGTCCAACGTTATCAAATATGTAAACTATCGATTGAGAACAACTCCTTCCTGCTCTGCGGTCGACTAAAGACTCTTCCAAAGAGTGTTGCTTATTGGGTCTGCAGGCTGCTTCATTAAACATCCTGCTTACTGCCATGTAATTTAAATCCACTGGAGAGGAGCCTTTTCATGTCACAACAAGTTTGTTTCACCTTTTCGGAGTGTTTTTTTCCACGTCGGGCCATCAGATCTGCTTGAATTTCATCTGGCAGACGTTAATGTACACAAAACACTGTTTCCTCACCAGCAGGACGGTTCTTGTCAGAACTGGGTTATAAATGTACTTTGTTCTTATCGGGCCCACATTACAGGGATTTATGAGCGTAAGTGCAGCTTGTTGTCCCCCTGCTGGATGTTTTAGGTATTGTTGTTTAACAAAAGAAAAGTCTTGGAGTCCCAGTATTATTATCTGTTCTTGTCTTCGTTGTCAGTAAAGAAAGCAAATGTAAAGTAAAATAAAAATAAATGTTTCTTTTGCTAAACATTTTAGCAGCGAGAACTGGACCCTTAGGACAAGCCTGGTGGATCAGCGTTGCTTTTATTTACTAATTACCAGATCTGGTTCAGGGTTATTTTTTGTTAAGCTGACTCTTTCTCCCCTTTAAATATCAACACCTGATTTATTTTTATTTTTCTCAATGATTCTTCAGCCTCAGATGGATGAGAAGATCCAGCTGGGCCCTCGGGCTCAAGTCACGTGGGTGAAGGGCAGCAGTGGAGGAGCCAAAGCCAGCGACTCGGGTACGAAATACCTCGGTGACTTGAAGTATAATTCTAAACAAAAAGAGCGAGACTGCATGAAATGGAGCAGGACTGTCTAAACAGTGATCATCACCCAACCCGACCTGTGTGTTTAATCAAAAACAAAACCCTATGAAGTTTACCTCTCTGTCTCTTTTAAGTTAACAGCTGATAAACATAAAACTAAATCGGAGTTATCAACAAAAACTGCATTAGATGATTGTTGGTGCTTTGCTGCTGAAAGGTTTCTTTTTCAAGGTTTGGAAGTTGCTGAATTGATACAGAACCTGATTTTCTTTAAAGTTTTTTAGTTTCCTGTTAGTGATTATGACTCAGTCTCTCACTGTTGGAGACAAACTGGTGAACTGCAATCAGCCACGCGGCCAGTTTGAGACAATCCCGCCTTATAGCCACGTGCACGGTATTCTTGGTTGTGCACATTATTTCTCCACCCACGTCACGATTGCTTTGTACCCACCGTTTCAGCCCCCCCACCATGTTTAATTTTATTTTTTAATAAAAGTTTCTTTACTGAAGAGAAGCAAAGTAATTTATAAAACATCTTTTAAAGCAAACTTCTGTTTTTAACCTCAGTTTATCTCGTGGTTAATAAATAGAAATGTGTGGAGGCTTATTATTAGAACCTGAGTTTATGTCACATATTACAAATAGTGAACCAGTTTTTTTAAATAATTACTGTTTACCATCAGTGTGTTTTTTTTCTGTCGGAGCAGCTCTCCTGTACAGATGTCAAAATAAAAGCTCTAGTGCTCTTCAGACGGGTTTGAGATATTCACAACAACTTGCCACGATTTGGAGAGAAAATTTGTTGCATGATTTTTTTATATCACGTTTAAAACTCAAGCAACGACGGTGCAAGCCTAAATTTAACTAACAACTGCATGTAAACACAACTAATATTCATAAAACATTGGTTGTTAAAACTGCAGCTTTTGTAAAAAATGTTTCAAATAGCCTGTTTTTTTATGTACGTATAGAGCAGTCTCTTAATAAATGGGTGTCAAGGACAAAATGAGCATTAAAACAAGTTTATTTGTGTATTTTTCCCTCCTAACAGACCTGTCCCGGACTGCTGGCCTGAACCGTTTCTCTGCACTGCAGTCCTCACCTTTACCTCAGCCCTCCACCACACCTCCACAGAACCCAGACTATGACTCCAGGAGAACTCTGGGAAGGTAAACCACTCACCCCGGTTCTGCTGGACCCACCTGACTGTTTCTACTTCTCTGTTTGTACCTCGTGGTTTTCCGAGGGGTTCGCCTCATCCTCCCGTTTCTCTCAGCAGTCGCAGCAACACCGTCAGAGAACGCAACGAGAAGCCTCTGATCCCGACCCCACCGCCGTCGTCACGGCCCGGCCCGTTCGTGAGGGGAGGCAGTTCAAAGGAGCTGCTGGAGAACCAAAGTCCAGAGGAGCCACGACGAGACCGGGAGCAGGAAGGAGCAGAACCTCGGAGGCCGAGCGTCACGGAGGACAAACCCGAGCCGGAGCGCAGCAGAGTCAAAGAACCTGGTGAGAAAACTGCAGCACAACCCAGGAAAACATGTAGTTAGATGAAAAAAAGACATTTTATCAGACATCACTGTGAGTTTTGGCTCCATAAACCAAATCAGTTGTTTTAGAAATGTGTTACCACTTCTTTGAACGGATCATAAATCTGAGTTTATTATTGATCTGAACCTTGTCTTTTTTTACAGTAAAACCTGAGCCAGTTGTTCAGATCCCGGACAGACCTGCCCTGACGGAGGAGGAGATCGAGAGGAAGTGCAAGTCCATTATCGACGAGTTTCTGCACATAAACGATTACAAGGTAGTCCTGAGTTCAGTCCTTTGGTTTGGTTGCTTCAACAGGCTCTTTTAACTTTCCAAACACCTCACTTTTCTGATTATTATTGAAATAATTTATTTGTAGGTTCTGTCTCTGTCATTTGTTTTAAAAAGTCCTTTTAGTTTAAGATAATAAACTTCAGCTGAATGTGACGCGCAGAGTTCCCGGGCGTCACAGGTTTCCTGATCGTTTCTGTTTGTTTTCTGCAGGAGGCTGTCCAGTGTGTGACTGAGCTGGACCTGGGCTCTCAGCTGCACATCTTCGTGCGCATCGGGGTGGAGTTGACCCTGGAGCGCAGTCAGATCACACGGGACCACATGGGCCAGCTCCTCTTCCAGCTGCTGCAGCAGGGAATCCTGCCTAAATCCCACTTCTACAAAGGGTGAGTTCTCCTGCTTCTCTGAGCCGTTTCAGACGACAGTCAGCTTCCCCCTGCTGTGCTCCTGGAAATAGGTGTTGTTCATTTAAATATGTTGCTGCTAGAAACAAAAGTATTCAGCTCATTATTCTTTAAAAGGAATTTGTTTCATTTAAAATCCAGAAATGTTTTTTTTTTTTTTTTAAAATGACATCTGTACTTAATTTCTGTGATTTCTGTACAGCATTCGAGGCCTGAGGGACTGTTTTTGTCCTACACATTTTTAACAAAATGTCCTTTCAGTCCTTTTTCTGAAGTAATGTTCTGTGTTGTACTTTTCTTTAAACCACAGAGTAAATCCAACGCTCTGATAGATTCTTAATATGTTCACTTCATCTGCAAATCTCCAAACACTGAGAGAAAATAAATGTTTTATTTTCAGACCTGCCAACAATTCTTCAGTAACAAAACGATGTCCTGACGGCTCAGAAATGAAATGTTTCCATTTCTAACAGGTTTGCAGACACGTTAGAGTTGGCGGACGACATGGCCATCGACATTCCCCACATCTGGCTGTACCTGGCCGAGCTGCTGAGCCCCGTGCTGAAGGAGGGGGGCTTCCCTATGAGAGAGCTCTTTAGGTACTGAGACGTCTGCTGAACCCGGTCAGACAATGAGCTGCGGTCTAAGAATGCACAACCTCTCCTCTGTTACGCAGCACCTTCTGTGAAATTCAGTCACTTGTGTGCAGATAGTTAATCGGTTTCTTTTGTTTGTTCACAGTGAATTAAGCAAACCTTTGCTTCCTGTTGGAAGAGCCGGGATCTTAATCTCTGAAATATTGCACTTACTATGCAAACAAATGGTAAGCATCATCTTTCCCCCCCTAGAATACATTTATGTTCCCTGCCCTCATTATGAAGCCATCAGAATGTAATTTCTTTTAATGCAATGAGGTGTTTTTCTCATTGATGCATTATAGTAGAATAAACCATTAAGTTTGGATTTCAGATATAAAAGAAATATTCAAGTCAGAAACATTTATGATTCAGTTGTAGCAAAGATTCACAGAAAGTTCAGTATGCACCCACTGAAGGTATAAAGACTGCTTGTCGATTTGAGTTGTTTTCAGATTAATCACATTTTTCTTTGAGCTGGCATGGCTCCGTCCTGGGATGAAGTTTATGTCAACATCCTGTTCTGCTGAATAAGAAAATAACTTGAAACTGTGTGTTTGGACAATCTGGGAGCACCTGATAATGTCTGAGGTTTTACATGGGGCTCTCCTGAAAGTGTTTACAGGAGGACAGTTTGACACTGATTTATCTTTTAAAATAAATAAACTCATCAGCCCAGACAGTTGTCTCCATGTCCCCGAGGCTGAAAATTTGCTCGTTCATCATTCAGGATTCCTCTCATGAGTATGCGCCAATAAACAGGACCTAATTTCTCCTGAACCGTGGTCATTAACTGATTAAACGTTCACATTTTTGCAGAGGAAAATGGAAAGGGTTCGTTCTGCTATAGTTCTAGTTTGATATTTTTCTGACTCTGTTCTCCAGTTTGTGCAGGAGAACACTTCGCTGCACAACGTTAGATCCGGGTCCCTGCGTTTGTTCGCTGGACTCCTTATAGAGACTGAATGTGTTCATGAGTTACGCTGACTTTAATCAGAAACACTTCAGTCAGCTGTTTGTGCAGAGATGCTCGTCTTCAACTTTAAAAATGATTTTATTTCTGGCATTTTGGGAAGTAATGTGAGCGCTTGTCAACACAATCACCCCGTCCCAGAAGGAGCTGATCCACTTCATCCACACATTCTCATTCACTTAATAATTCAGTAAATGTCCTGTAAGTTTGGTTTTAAAAGAGTGTAAGTCTAAATTTAACCAAGCTATCTATGCAGAGAGAAGCATGACGTTGTCCCTTCTTGTTTCCACAGAGCCATAGGGCTGTGAGCTCTTTATGGAGGGAATCCGGCTTCAACTGGGCCGACGTTCTGCCAGAGGGAGAGGATGTTCAGGCTTTCATCTCCCAGCAGGTTAGTGACAGAAACAGCCTCAGCTCTGATCCAACCGCTGTGAGAAGACTTTATTCTTCTCTCCGTCACCTTTTTTCCTTTCTTGTTATCTTACATGTCCCATCTGTGTTGAGCCTCTCTCTCTCTCTCTCTCTCTCTCTTGTCCTGTTTACACAAACAGAAGCTCCAGTTCCTTCAGTCGGACAGCTCCAGCCCTGATGAGGTTCAAACCAAAAGGATCTTGTCTCCTGAGGAGCTGAGCCGGCAGCTAGAGAAACTCCTCCTGGAGGACATGGCCAGTGATGAGCAGATCTTTGACTGGGTGGAGGTACGATAAGAAGCCAAGTGATCAGTCGGGCCGTTACGATTTTTAATCTACAACCTCAGTTGGGTCATTGTTTAAAACATAAATAAAAACTGAATGCCATCAAATCTCAGATGGCATTCTCAAATCTCACATAGTAAACATATCAGATTTTTACCATTTCAAAAGTATATAAGGTCATTTTGTCTCAGAAAAGTTGGGAGGGGGTCATGTTTACCACTGTGAAGCGTCCCCTTTTAACAACAGTCTGTCGAATGTCCCTGAGCAACATGCTGGACCCAAATCCCCCCGGTGTTCAGCTTCCAGCCCCTTGCTCCGGTCCTCACTGACATCGCTGTGAGTGGGTGTGAAGAAGATTACAAAACATTGTAGCTAAAAGCAGAAATGCAGTCCGTTTTGTCCCTTTCTAACCTCACTCAAACGTGGTGCGGAGCTGGTTAATAGTAGTACTGAGTATCAGATCCTTCCTGGACGAGCAGGTTTCAGGTGACACGGAGGAAAAATGAAACGAGGCTGTTCTGGCCTTGTTCTTGGCCTGTTTTACACACAGATGTGAGGATTGATGATATTTCTGCTGACATGAAGCTCTGAACTCACGCAGGCTGCTTCACTCAGGATCAGAGCCAGCTCTTTGTAACATCCTTTTGCTTTAGTTTCCTGCTCTTTAGTGGCGTCACTGCGAAGCTAATTGTGATCCGTTTTCCCAGGCAAACCTGGATGAGTCTCAGTCGAGCTCGTCTCCCTTCCTGAGGGCTCTGATGACAGCTGTGTGTAAGGCAGCAGTGAAAGGTGAGCACTCCAACACCTGGAGGAGACACTTCTGTTTTCCCATCACACTGATGATTGTAATATTTACACCCTGGCTCAGCGTGCGCTGACTCTGCCGCCTGCTTCTCTCCACAGACGATAACACCAGCTGTCGTGTGGACACGGCCATCATCCAGAAAAGGTTGCCTGTTTTACTCAAGTACCTTAACTCAGACACTGAGCGACAGCTGCAAGCACTTTATGCACTTCAAGCGCTGATCGTTTCCCTCGATCAGCCTCCAAGTAAGTGCTACATCAAAGTGGAAACTGGTTACAAGCAGTTACATGTTTTTAAGGCAGTTTTGCCTATAAAATCACCACATCTAGCTGATTTTTAAGCCTCTTTATCAGCAGTGAAGTGTTTTTCTGTTCATTTCCTCTTCACGGGGGCTTGGATAACTTCGTCCTTTTGGAAATATAGACCATATCACCCACCGTTCTTTATTCTAGAGTGTTAAACTAAGATCATCTTCGGATGAAAAAGGGACAGAGTTACAGTCGTTTCGGTCAATCCTTGTAAATGATGCACGATCTCATGTAATATCGTGAGATCCGTTGAGGACGACCCTCCCTGAGTTTTAGCTGATTCTGCCTCGTAGCCATTTTTGTGTTTTCTAAGATCGGTTGACTGTGGCAGCCATCTTGAATTGGATTATAAATTGCAGTCAGGCTCATATGATCAGTATTTGAACTATTTTAAATGTTTTCTTTCTGCGCAGAGAAGAGATCAAAACAGAACTGATATGTGGGCTTTCAGTTTGAACTGAACTGGTTTAGAAAGAAAATTATTATTTTGTTTATTTTTACTTGTCTTTAATGAGGAAAACGTGCAGACAGGAGAACTGATTCATGTGAGGAGATGAAGTGACGGCGGTGCTTTTTGTCCTTTTGCAGACCTCCTCCGGATGTTCTTTGACTGTCTGTATGACGAGGACGTCATCTCGGAGGACGCGTTCTACAAGTGGGAGACGAGCAAAGACCCTGCCGAGCTGCAGGGTAAGGGCGTGGCCCTCAAGTCCGTCACGGCCTTCTTCACCTGGCTGCGGGAGGCGGAGGAGGAGTCTGAGGATAATTGACGAGGGAGACGCCCGGGACACGGCGTACAACTGCATCCTTAACACCAGAACAAGCTCTCAAAATGGCTGCGCAGACAGGACGACGTGTTTACGGCTGGATTTTCTTTCTTTCTATTTTTTTTTTTTCCTCCTCCCTCCCTTCTGCGGTACGGTTCTGAAACATGCCGCCATCTTGAGTTTGGATTCCAACAGTGGAAGCACTAAATATCTGTATCATAAATAGAAAATATTTTTGTTTTAAATTTTAACTTACTTTTTTGTTACTTTTTAAGAAGAGACTTAAAAGATACATAGGTTCTGGACTTCTTAATTTATTATTTTTTTAAGGACTGCAAATATGAAAGTTATTTAACATTTGCAGATGCTCACAATGAGAACACGGCAACAGAAATAACAATATAATTATAATAACAAAATAATTGTGAGATGAATATCTTCCCTGGATTTCACACTGTTTGATTGAAAACAGGGTTAAAGCAAAAATTATTTTAGGATGAAGGGGAAGTGGCGATGCAACAAAGAAGTAAATAAACAAGAACTATTAATGCTGTCGAGGGTCAGAGGTCATCTTGTAATGACCTGGAGGTTTTCCCATTAGCCTTGACTTGCTCTGCGCTGATATGAACTCACGCCTCATGAGAGGTCATAAATATGCATCCAAGCAGCGATGCAAATCCGAACTGTCGATTTACGCAGACGAACAAACCGAAAACAAACAGAAGTTCAACTTCAAAAAGCAAAAAGGCCAGGGACGCTGAACATAAGATGCTTGTAATACTCAAGACCTACAGAACAGATTAAAGCTTGTAAATACATTAAAGACAAAAAAAACCTATTTAAAAAAGGGCTGATTCTTGTGACTCCTTATTTTAGGTGTTGGAGACGTTGGCTTACAGAATATTCAGAGTTTTGTTTTTTGTTTGGCGTTTTGAGTTTTCCTGTTCTAGATCGAGAAAAGCTGCTGGATCTGAAGAGGAGCAGCTGGACGAGCAGCTGATCTGCTGAACCTCGACCATCCGTCATCACCGTGAATCGAGCCCCGACCGTTGGCTTCTTGCAGCAAGTTTTATCGTTTTTAGTCCTCCAGGTCATCGTTTGAAGATTTTACAAAGAAAGCAGCTTCTGATGGAGCAGCCAAATGTTGATTAGTTCAGAAACAGGACCATTAAAATCCCTCCCAGCTGAGCAGATCCCACTTCACTGTTGGCTGAACTTCCACATCTCTTCGTTGTAACTTGGGTACAGATTTTTTTATTGTCTTCAAAAACATCTGGACCCTCTGAACCGCATTAAGATGTAGATCGAAACGATTCAAAATGAGATTTTCAGTGTTTTGACCAGTTTGGGTTAAAAAAAACCTCAGAAGAATCAGTTTTAAAGAAAGCCGCCTGTTTGTTTTTTACATTTGACTTTCATAAACCAGACTTTATTGTCATTTTTATCCAAATTTTGAGCAACAGTTCTCCAGATTTTCAAATGATCTTTCAAATTTTTTTCTTTGAAAATTGGCTCAAACTCCCAGTGTTGTGTCTTCAGGTAACAGGTAATTTTTAGATGTTTTCTCACTAGTAGCCAGTTAGAAAACTTAATATGCTCCAAATTTTTTGATTAAACCTACAAAAAAAGCCAAAGGTAACAGGTCAACAAAAAGGTCTTCATTGATTCCACCCTCTGATTTTTAAGTCGTCTTGTTTCTGTCCTTCATTTTTCCCCCCTTCTTAGCACACCAAGGTAAATATATGTACCAAGACTTTTCATAATTTCTCAGGATTTGATGATAAATAAATCCAACGTTGACTTCAGTCTACATTTTGATTAGTCCACACCGTATGCTAATTGAAAATAATAATAATTAATTAATAATTATGTTATTGTTATGTGGTGGGTCTCTAGTTTGACTAATGTAATGAAACTTAACACCTTTACTGTAAAAATGTACAAAAAAAACTTTTTATGATTGCAAAAGTTTACAACAAGTTTTATGATTTTTATTTCTTTCAGGGAGGCGGCTCAGTTTATTTTGTTATGTGTTTGTCTTTGAAAGGAGCAGTCTGTTTTAACTCGTGATTTATTCCTCCCCCCTTTTTCCTTGTTTGCAATTTTTAAATTTTTGGACGTGCTTTACGTGCTGCGTGACGTCTGACGTCACTACTGAGCCAAGCGGGGCGGGGCTCGTTAACGGCCGAAATCGAAATAAAGGATCGTGCAGAAATTTCTTTCAAAATATTACTTTTCCCCCGATAAGTTGAGGGTAAGTTTGCCACGGGTTAGGATTAAATGATTGCTAAGCGAGAATTTGCACGGTTTGCATGCTTTATAAAGACGCTGTTGTTTTTGTTTTTTTAATCGTGCAGTTGAAATGAATTTTGGTCGTGCGACGCCATTACTGTGTTCCTAAATCAACGGACAAAATGGCGAATTTGCGAAAAAAAATCCTGCAGCTCATTGTTTCATGTTAGTACGAAATGTTTAATGGGAGCTGCTGGATAAACGGGACTGCGGCACATCGACTTTAAGGCGGCGTTTTGTGTGAAACGAAGCGCATCTTTATTTTTATTATTATTTTTCTGGACTTCATTGATGGTTGAATGGAGTGGGTTTGTCAGTGGCGTGTTTTAACCGCGCGCGCACACACACACTCTCACAAAAACCCACAAACCAGCGCCGAGCTAATGAGCTGTCCTTGTGTTCAGGTGCAGCTCCCATCATGCCGATCCGCCGCGCAGCAGCGACTCCCACCCAGGAGAAGGCTCCCTCCGCCGCTGCACAGAAAGGTGAGGCCGGGGTCGGACCGCCGGACCCGTGAACGCACCACGATACGTTCACGGAGGTCAGGATCTGTGCAGACCCGCAGCCAGACGCACTGATTCAGGTTTTCAGCCCCCCAAAAAACAGCTCCTGCTTCTGTTCACAGAGTGGACTTCACAATTTATCACGATATTTTCTGGGTTTTATTGAAATGGCGGTAAACAATTACAATTAAATGTATATATGTTGTCTTTTGTTGGCTGTAAATGTTTCCAATCAATCAACTTATGAAACATAAATTCAGTATTTATTCATTAGCTTATAGAGCCATAGTTGAAACAATAAAAGTAAACATCCCAAATATTTGTTTAAATATAAGTTCAACTTTATAGTGTAAATAAAAATCCTCATGTCATCAATTATATTCAGGTTATGAGATTCTGACAGTAAGATAACTTTGAGCATTTGAGTATTAAAATAAAACTATAGTGATTTAAATCCATTTATTTAAAAACAAAAATGCAAATATTATTACTACTGCTGCCTGAATATTAAAAACAGATTTATTTTAAAAGAGTTAGAACAGGACAAAGTATTGACGGTTACTTTAATGCACTTAAGAGGCTAATTTAAATTAATTTCACCAATAATTTCTTTAATTTGAATTGATGTCAGGGATCAAGGTTGGAATCCTAATTCAGTCCCAAGTATTGAGAGTCTGTTAAAATAACACATTTCTGTACAAAGTTAGGAGATGATAAGGCTTTTAAATTAGATGTGGTTGTGCAGAATATTACTTCTGCTTTTTGTAAATTAACTTTTGGAGCCATCGACATACGTTTATCTCACTGCTTATTCTTGTAGCTTGTTGCAAATTTAAAATGGTGTGAAATTAAAAGGAATGATTGGTGTTTTTTAATCATTGTTATAGGATGATTAGTTTTTACCGTGGGGAATAATTTTCACAACATATTGTAACTGATACGATATTGTCCACCCCTAACATGTATATATATATGTGTGTGTGTGTGTTGTGCCTGAGTACTTCTAGACTCACTACCTTGTTTCTGTTTTGTCGTCGTCTTCCAGAACCAGAAGCCTCAGATGAGGAGTCGCCCTCTGCCGATGACGAGCAGGCGGCCTCTTCAGCTGCCCGAGCCGAGGATGAGGAGGGGGAGAACTCGGGCGACGTGCACCCCGACAAGAACGAAGACAACGCTGAGGAAGAGGGGGTGGAGGAGGACAAGAAGGATAAGAAAGAGTGAGTTAAAACGGACGCCTCAGGTGCAAGTGAAAATGCTGCGATATTTCACTTTGATAGCCCTCTTATCAGTTGATATTCTCCTTACCTCTGCTGGATAACTGCAGACGGCTCCTCTTGTGGTTGCAGTGTTGCATTTCCAATAGATGTGATGTCCCGTCACGGCCATGTTTGTTCCCTGTACATCAGAACAGCTGACAGACGTCACATGGCAAACTGTTGATTTAACGCATCAGCTCAGAGTTTACTACTCAAAGAGCAAACTAAAGGTTTTGTTTGTTTCTTTTCTTTTAGTTTAGTCCTTTTGTTTCCTTGTGGTAGAAGGTAAATGTATAGTTCTGGGTAGAAAAACTCCCCAGTGACACACTGTGTCTGGGTGATCTGCTTGTAGAAATTGACTTTTCTGTCTTTGGTTTGACCGTTTCTGATCAACTTCTGTTGTTGTTTTATCAGGGTGCTGGTTTCTGCCCCATTAGAAGCAAAAGCAGTGGAACCAGCTTGTTTTATTAAGGTCAGATATTTTAAACTAGAAAAACAAAACGGTCCAAGCTGTTTTTAAAAACCTGCTCCTGAACAGGAAAAACTGCTACTCTTTAATTTGTCTGCAAGTGATAAAACTTGTTCAGCTGGTTAAAAAGGCCATCGTCAGGTTTTTAATTGAAAAACTAAAACCCCATGTGACCCCAGGTAGAATCAGGAATGTCAGCCCTCCTTTAGCTGCAGGTGATTTTGTGTAAAGGATCATCCTCCTCCTCTTCCCTTCTGGCTTCGATTCATCTCTTTAGCATTAGTCACTTTAACCCAGAGTCAAATTTCAATGATGATAAATAAGACCGATGTTCTAAAACTTCATTTTGTTTTTTCCATCGGTGACAAACGGACAAAAGTGTGAAATGCCCGGACTGCGCGGCTGGACAGTGCGCAACACACTGCTATGTTCTCCTACTAAGGTGAGGTTGTGATAACGATAAAGGTGATCACAGTGAAATATCGCTTGTAAAATACCAACTCGCTTCACTCAACTTGTGTTGCTCCTTCTGGCGGCAGGATGAAGGATGGCTACAAGTATGAGAAATCCAAAACCAAGAAGGTGAAACGGACAATTCCTGCATGGGCTAGCGTCACTTCAAATAAAAACATTCCCGTTACCAACTTTGCAGGCACGCAGTACAAAATGGATAGCATCCTTATCGAAGCTATAATGGTGTGTACAAACCCCGAGCTCATCTCTTCACTACAGCCAGTCTCTTAACAACATTTACTGCTTCTGTAAAGATGCCTGTGTGATTTCTTGTCTCCCCCCTCCCACCCGCCCATTTATTTTTCAGTCTTCTACGGACAAGGCGGGAATTTCTTTCCAGTCGCTCATGAAATATATTCTGAAAAAATACCCGAAGATGGAGGTCGACAAGAAGAAGTTTCTCATTAAGAAAGCCATGAAGAAACACGTGGCGAAGGGCACAATCAAACAGGTAGTGAATCCAAGAGCTGTGCCTGCTTCGTTTAAAGAAACTTTGATTTAAAACCAGACATTCAGGGTTTACACCGTCTTTAACCAACCAATAAAGCCTCAACTTATCCTGAACAGCCTGACTTTAAAACAGTTTAACTTCACATTCTCCAGTCATCCTTTTCTCTGGTAACAGACTATTCGTGAAGATGTTTTTCATTTATATGAATATATTTCCAGTTACACACAGCAGATGGAGGTAGTCCAGTTTCTGTTGCTATAAAGTCTGTCTTAAATCTAGCTCAGCCTGACCTTCAGAGAAGCCACTAATTCAAGTCTACATTCTCCTGTTCTCCCCGTGTCTCTTAGCTGAAGGGTAAAGGCCTTTCAGGAAGGTTTGCCATCGGGAAGAATCCTCCTCCGTCGAAGGTATGTCACAGGAGGGGTGACTTTGTGCCCGACTGTTTCTCAGGGGGGTAAAGGGGCTGTAGCGTGTCTGTCGCACATGTTGCATCTAAACAGCAAATCTTCTGCACAAAAACATGTTAACAAGTGACGTGTTGTTAGAGGGAGCATTCCTGCAGTTTCTAGGTTCTGACATAAGCAAGAAATGTTCTTCTTGTGGCTTTTTAGGTTTGCTATCAGTCATCCTGTGGTACTCTGTAGTTACTCTCTCTTTTTGTTGTACTGCAATTTGTGACCACAAGAATGTACTTGGAGTATCAGATGAAGAACATGTCACAGGCCCTTTTTTTCTGATACTTGTATCAAAGATTTCCCAGAACCAGCTTCCTTCCCGTGAGGCTGTAAAATGTTTGGTTGTAATTTTTCTTTGTTGGTGGCTGCTGTTTCAGAAAGGTGCCCAGAAGCAGGAGTCTCTAGGAGATGCTCTTCCTCTCATCTTCACTCGACTCTGTGAGCCGAAGGAGGCCTCCTACACTCTGATCAAGAAGTACCTAAAGCAGCACTTCCCAAACTTCAACATCGAAAACAGGTATAGCTGCGGGTGTCATTTTTAGAATAATTATCTCCATTATCACTTGAATTCACTTTTGTAAAGGTCTGCTCGGAGTCACTATGCATTCCTTCGTTATAATCTACAGAATTACTGAAGTTAACCAATAAACTGAAGTTCCTGTCACAATTTATAAACTGTGTGCTCTGATCTCAGGCCTGATGTCCTGAAGACGGCTCTGGGGAAGGCCGTAGAAAAAGGACATCTGGAGCAGGTCACTGGGAAAGGAGCTTCAGGAACCTTCCAGGTGAAGCTCCGAATAACACTGTTCTCTTGTACTAACTCTGGTCAGAAGGACGAATCTTCTGTTGAGAGCGTATAAGGATGTGTTTCTGTCCAACTGTCTCAGCTGAAGCACACGAGTAAAGATGCCCAGCTGAAGGGCAGCACCTTGGAAGATGCCATCACGGTCGCCATCATAGCCATGAACGAACCCAAAACCTGCAGCGCGACGTCTCTTCGCAGATATCTCATCGACTCCAACAAGGACGTGAAGGAGCGCGTGTTGGGTACGTCCCTCTGTCTTCACGGGGAGACATCTTAGCAGGGTTTCTGATGACGGCTGACTCGTTACTCATCGGTTGTTAATATTTATGGTACATCTGAGGGGTTCTGTTAGTTCCTCAGAATAAAAAAATCATGTGATATGAACTTACCAAACCACATGCAGCTCAGTTACATATGGTCTTTCTTTTTTTTTTAAACACATTTTTGCCCCAATCTCAACACAGTAAAGGAATTACAGGTCTTTATTACTTTCCTGGTTTAAAATTATCTGAATTTTTGGTGCCGTCTGTCCGTTAGTGGAGGGTTTTTTGTGGATAAGCTCTAAAAATATAACCCTTTAACGTAGAAATGTCAAGGTCACAGGGTTAAAGGTCAAGATCACAAGTGAGTATCCCATCTCTGCTGTAGGTTTGCTCCTCTTCTAATAGTTGAGTCTGATGCTGATGAGACAGACTGCAGTCAGCTCAGTTTGTAGATCTGTTCACACACCAAAGAAGACCTCAGCTTCACTTTCTGTCAAGTTCCAGCATGCGGGCAAGTTGCACAACCTTGTGCCTCGAGTTGGTCTGAATTTGTGGCTGCAGTTTGCTGATCGGCCTCCTTTTCTGCTTTAAAGACAAAATCTATAGAACGGTTTTAATTAGGTGTATTTTCTTTTAGTGACCAATCTGAAGAGGACCCTGACGAAGTGTAAAGTGCTCGGCTGGATGAAGCAGCTCACTGGTCACGGCTTAAACGGGACATTCGTGCTTTCGTTTCCATACTACCCGAGGTATTCCAGCTCCTACCGGAGATTATCTCATTATTTAAATGTGTGTTTAACGATTTCCATTAGCAGTCTGCTTCTCACTATGTGGTGCCTGTAAATATACTATACTGTAGTTTTGTATTGAGGTATTTGAAATTTAAAAAGATGTTTTAAGAGTTTTTTTTTTATCTTTGTTTTTAGTCCTACCATCTTGTACCCAGAGAAGTTTAAAGAGCTTCCAAAGAAACCAACCAAGCGGAGGCAGACAGTTGACACTTCAGATGAAGACGAGGAGGAGGAGGAGGAGGAGGAGTCAGAAGATGAAGCTCCTTCTCGTAAGAGGTGCGTATAAAAAGTACCATCTTTCTTTGTGACTTTTCTTACATGTCCAACTCATCTAACCTAAATGTACTCTTAGGAGAACGAAGATGCTTTCGCACACAGATCGACGTCCTCCACCAGCCAAAAGGTCCCAGCGCACCACTCAATCAAAAGCTCGAAGCCGGGCCCGCGCTCCCGCAAAGTCTCCCCTTAAAACGGCAGCGTCTTCAGCCAAGAGGACAGGAAAGAAACCGACGCCGGCCAAGAAGGAGTCCACGGCGACGCCTGTCAAGAGAGGCGCTCCTTCAAGAAAGCCTAAAAAACCGGCGGTCAAAAAGCTGAGCAAAAGGGTGACCAGGAAACCCGTCTACAAGGAGTCGAGTCCCGAGCCCGAGTCTGAGCCTGAGGAGTCCGAAGCTGAAGAGGAGACGACAACGAGGGGCGGGTCGAAGCGATCCAAACCCAGCGAGCCTGAAGTTGCAAAGGGGACAAAAAAAGCTGGGTCCAGGAGATCCAAACCAGAGTCCTCCCCCAAGGAGCCCAAAGCCGAAATGGCCACGGCAAGAGGCGGGTCCAAGCGGTCCAAACCCGAGGACTCCACCCCAGAAGAGCCTCCAGTCAAAAAACAGGCAACCAAAGGTGGGTCCAAGCGTCCCGAGCCCGAGTCGTCCCCTGGGAAACCTGATGTCAAAAAAGACGTGAAGAGCAGCAAACAGTCCACTCGAAAGTCTAAGAGAGGCAAAAACTGAGACCAAGGGCGCCTTCCAGCAACTGGGCTGTGCTAAATGTTAAAACAAGTTTTCTATTTTTAATCATTGCTTTCTCCTTTTTTTGTTTTTTTAAGAGGGCAGTAGTTTTAGTAGTTTAAAAGGTTTTTTTATTATTGAATAACAGTGTTATTCTAACAGTTATGTTAGCTGTACTTTGAAGTTCTTCATCATTTTTATTTTATTTTTTTAACCCTGATGTGTAGAAACGTTCGGTTAGTGTTGCTGCTGAGGCTGCCAGCTTGGGAAAGGATGGTCAAACTCATCATACTGTAACTAGAGCCATGTTTTTATGTTCCTCATCCACTCAGTAGGTACCGGCAGCACACATTCCTGATTCCTGGGGGCGGAGGGTGAAGTGTCTTTAATTTTAAACAGTTCAAAAAGTTAATTCTTCTTTTTTTTTTTTTCAAACATCATCCTGTGTCTGAATTTAAAATTCCAACATATTGGTCACGCACATTCTGAAATGTCCATATTCAGTCCTATCGTTTTGTTTTGTTTTGATTTTTAAGCAAAAAAAAAGAGAAAAAAATTCAAAGACCTGCTGGAGCTCATGCTGATGATTTAACTGAGGAGAAAACACTGTTAGTATTCAAATCACGTTCAAGGAAAAAAAAAGTCCTAAGTCTCTTGTTGTGAGTGTGCGTGTGTAAAAGCATATACATAAATTGATTTTATAGCTTCACAGCTGATTATAAGAACTGTGTGTTGTGAATAGGATCCAGGAGCGTCGCAGCTCATACATACCCTGCATGCGTGTATTCCTTGTGTTTAGCTTATTTTTTTCCAAGTCATTAATAAAATGGCTATATTTGTAAACTCTTGGTCTTTATTTTGTTTTGTTTGTATTTGACTGTCTCCGCAGCGAGCTGGACAGTATTAATTATGTTGTTTGAGGGGCCAACTCAGAAAATCTTTTAATAAATTTGTCCAAATTTGATTCCAACATTTATTTAAACTTAAGATTTAACATTCAATATGTAAATGACAGTGCTTCCAAATGTTTTACATCATATCTTAACATTTAAATATTGAAGTATATATTTCTAAAATTTGCATTGTTCTAAAACTCTTCAGTATTAGTAAAACTCAGTAATATAAAGGATATTTAAGGTTAATTTAAAATGATTGTATAGATGTTTCCTTTAAAAGCAGGTTTTTAAGTGAGGGAGAAACTATTTTTAAAAAAAAAGCCAACTCTCAGCTACTACCACATCAAATTTAAGCACAATGTCTAAACTTGACCTGAGCCATTTTTGTGTTTTTAAGGTCAGTTGGCTGTGGCAGCCATCTTGAATCAGGTTGACTCCTAGAGTTAATAGATGATCACCTTCTGTAAGGTTCATTAAAATGAATCTAATGCTCAGAAACAGAGAGTTGGAGGAGTTCTGACTCTTTAAGATGGGAAATGTGGGCCTCAGTTGGGGAGTATGCCCAACTAGGAACAGTTTGAAGGTGCCTTTAGTTATGGTGGCCATTTTGAAGTAGGATGAGTTTCATTAAAACCATTCGGTGGTAAATGAGATATTTTGCTAACAAACATTGACAGTTTTAAACAAAGACCTGAAGTGTTTTTTTTAGCTTGTCTTGCAGATTTCTGTCAGCTGCTGCCACAACAAATCAGCTCAATAAAAATTAACTGTGGTGGCCATTTTGAATTGCTTCCTCTGCTTTTTCAATGACAGGCACCAGTAAACACTGATGAGCCTTAACATGACATAATACTGAGTAACTCCAAGTTATTTTGCAATAGCTCTGATTAGTTAAGACACAAGGGAATGTTGTTGCCAACAGAGGTGTGACAGGCTTGTAAAAGCTCTTCTCCTCAGGGACGGAGCTGTTTGTTACCGATTTCAAAGGCTGTTTTATAGTTGTGGCTCACTAAGAGAAGATCTGTTCTGCTTGTAGATAAACTCAGACAGATTTACGGAGCAGGGCTGAGGGGAACTTTAACTTGAATTGCGCAACATGAAGAATGTCTGGGAAGAAACAGCCTTGGGGGGAGGGAGATGTGACTCAAAGCGCTGCAGTTCGCTGACTTTCATATCTTGGGAGGAGAAGTTTCCACATTACACCTCCTCCTCCTCCTCCTCCCCCTGCATGGAGCCCCGCCTCGGGTTAACAGCACACCTGAGACACGGAGGAACAGCAGCCAGGTGAAGGTAAGGGGGAGGAAGAGGTTTGGATCTGGGATTTTAAAGCTTTGTTTCAACCCTCGGACTGATTTCAGGACGGTGCTGTGAGCGGAACCGGTTCTGTGGCTCAGTTTGAATCATTTGACCTGAATTGTTTGATTCCTCTCACGCTTTGGGACATTTTCAGGAGCATTTGCCTTTTTTTTGTTCTTCTGTATTGGCACCGGAAAGCAGCACTGCTTCACTCCCATTCAGAGTAAACATTAACTCATCCTCTTTGGCTCTTCTAGGGCAGCACTTTTGTTTTTTAACTTTAAGTCGTGAAACTACGAGTGGCTAAAATGTTTGTTTGTCTCTGTGAAGAGTTTCTGGAGAAACATGATGGGCGAGGCTCCTGTCAAAGAGGATGGTGCGGTGACTCGGTCAGCAGAGGTATGTCTACATTTTTATTTCACTGTTTTGAAACCCCTGTTTGATCTGATCCTGTACGTCTCCACTGGTGAAGTACGTGGGGTCGTTTCCTGTGGATGACTGCTGTTTGGACGACCAGATAAAACAGCTGCACACACACCTGAAGTCCCTGAAAGTGAGTGAGTGAGTGGAGGTTTCTTGTGTCATGAGTGGAGCCATGGACAGAGAACCTAATCCACCGATTCTTGTCTGTCAGGCATGCAAGAGAAGGAGGCCGGTGTCCTTAAAGTTCTCCCTGAAAGGCGTGAAAATGTATGATGAGGATGAAACGGTAGGTGTGGTTGGTTCAACTCTGGAAACATGTCAGTGCAGTCCAGTTTTTGGGACATCTTCTGTGTCTGCAGACTTTGCTGATGGCTCACGCTTTGAGAAGAGTGTCTCTGTCCACCGCCCGGCCGGTCGATGCCCAGTTTGCCTTTGTTTCCCATAACCCCGGCAGCGCTGACGCCCAGCTCTACTGCCATGTGTTTAAAGCAAGACACACCAGAGCGGTAAGGAACCTCCAGAGTTACAGTTCTAACAAACAAGGTGGGATTTCTGTTCATTACTTTTTTTAAAAAACCCTCAATTGAAATATTTTCCTGGCTCGCAGCTTTCTGTGATCCAGAGGTTTTGCCTTCTGCTTTTCAGGAAGCCCCTAATTTTGTTTTGATCACGGCTAAAAGATGTGCCTTAAAACAGAATGTTGCTTTTCTTGTTATTTTTAGCTAATATCTTAGTATTTATATGAGTTTCCTACAGATTTATATTCACCCTTTTATGCCAAACTCTGAGAATCACTGAACATTAAAAAAAAAAAATCTCAGCACATAATTCTTTCTAAATCTACAGTGCATGATGTTGTAAAAAGATTGAAAGAGTCCGGCGATCTGTGTGTGTGAAGGCCCACTGCTGTGTGTGTGTGTGTGTGTGTGTGTGTGTGTGTGACCATATCAAAACCATCACACCAGTATGATCAGTGGAAACAAACTGTTTGCACAACTTTTAGCTCAGTGTTTGTTAAAATTCACTGCGTTAACAAGCTTTTTGGTGTTGTGTTCTAAGGTCAATTAGCTATGGTGGCCATTTTGAATCAAACTGACTCTTAGCGTGAATATGAATGGTTGAGCAGCTGAAATCTTGCAAAGAAATTGACAAATAATCTTCCTGCGAAGCTGCAACAACTATCCCAGTAATCCTTTATTTAGCAGAAAGACTGCAGACCCTAAAAACTAAGTTGAGTTATGAAAGCCAAGCTCATCTCTCTTCCAGACATAAGATCCTTCACAGATCTGACCGGTCGGACTAACATTGTGCCGTTACTGATGAGTTTTCTCTGGTTCTCGTCGCGTACAGGCTCAGTTCCTGAACCTGCTGCTGTGCCGCTGCTTCCAGCTGTCCTACTTGGAGAAGCACCCAGAGGAAGTACAGGAAGACTCTGCCGGCTCTCCGCCTCAGAGAAACCCCTCGCTGCTCCACCACGGCTTCCCTCTCAGCGTCAGCGCCCTGGTTTCCTTTAGAAGAGCCCCTTTCCAAGGATTGTTGCATGGTTCAAAGGTTTGGAGCAGCTTCCCCTCTTCTTCTGTTCCGCTGTTAAACAAAATAAAATGCCAAAATCAGTTTCAAGTTATTGCTTTAAGCGCTCGCACTAAGATGGCATTGTGTTTTGCAGAAAACAAAGAAGTCTTTCGACGACCTGCAAACCAGCCAGAACGAAGTGTTTTCGGCCACCTCTCCCTCTCTGATGCGCAAGAAAGTGATCCGCAGCAAAGCTCTGTGTTCTGGCGCTTACCGCTCCTTCACTTTCACGCCGCTCAAGCAGCGTAGGCTCCAGGAGCGCCTGAGTGAGTCACAAGGTGGGCCGAGTGTTTACACAGCGCTATCAAGATTCAAAGAGTTGATTAGGTAAAGCAAACCCTGAGGGTGGTCACTGCTTGTGGTGGGCTCTCACACGGGTTATGATGGATGTTCTCAAAGCTTCTCACTGAAACACTTTTCACTGACCTGAGATTACCTTGGCTGTTCACTGACACTATATTATACTGCAGGTGGAAAATCTTCTTCTTGTTTTCCTTTTTGGATGAAAACAAACACAAGCTCACAATTTAATCTTCCTGTATTTTCTACGAAACAGGAAAAAATCCAGACAAGGCGCCAGCGAAGAGGTCCAGGATTCCGAGTTTAGCCGAGACCGAGGAGGCGCTGGCTCAAGCTGTGTGGTGTTGGGCTGGTGTCGCGACGTCAGTCTTACTGTTTTGGCACATCTGACACACCTTTTCTCCACAGTTCTGGTTCTGCATTGATAAATAAGTGGGTTCTCTCTCCCTCTCTCTGGTGTTCCAGTGACAGCTGCTGCTCCCTCCTTGCAGATGATGTTCTGGGATCGTACCTTCTTTGCCCACATCCTAAAAAGCCCAAATGTGGTTCTCTCATCATCCGCTGCACCACTGGCCTTATCACCTACCTCATAGTGAACACTCGGAAGGGGAAATTTTTGCTGGAGGTAATGATCCCGGCTCTGTGCGTGTTTACCAGTAAATTGTTTAGACTTTTAAAAGAAACCAAATTATAAACTGTTGGCTAAACAGTAGTTTGTTCTCCTAAGACCTTTGAAGATTAAACATTAGTAGCTTGGATTGTTTTTGTGTAAATCCATCAAGGTCAAGACTAAAAATGTGTTTCAGGCCCACATTCGATAACATATGGACCAGTTGTTGAATGTTTCTAATTTTAGAAACTGATTAAAATAAACCAACTGGCCATACAAGTGATCAACATTATTATGGGTTTTTATTTGGTTTGAAATTTAGAATTTGAGCACAAAAAACGCCATTATCAAGGCAATACACAGCAGAAAACAATAGTTCTCTTTGGTATCTTTGCAGTAATTTCTTTGTGCGTTCTTGCTGTAGAAATGCAAGACAGAGTTCAGTGCCATCGGCGAGCTGATCGAGTACTACTCAGAGACACTGCACGAGCTGCCGTGTCTGCTGACCCACGCCCGGGTCAACCACTGCTACGAGTGGGAGGAAAACGCCGACGTGCAGCAGGCGCCGAAGCTGCACAAGAACTCCCACAAAGCCTAAACAGGAAGACCCATCAGTAAGGGATGGGTGTAAACCCCGTTCAGCCTCCAAGGTTTCATATAGGTGACACTCTTATTTCTTTTGCACATTTATTATACGTAACTTTAAAATCACGTGGTGTTACGGGGATGATTCACTAACTAAACCTCACTCATCAGCACTTATCAGTGTTGGCACTTGTATATAGTTTGTACATTTAGTATATAGTTCTGATGGTAAGTACAAGATGTTTTTAGGGAACCTATTTGTCAAAGATGTACAGTTTTGTACTGCTTTTGTGTCTCAATATGAATTTTTAAAATATTTTTATGTGCCTGTAAAGCATGAAGAGTTTTTAAATGCAGAACTGTAATAACTTTGGTGTGGATCTGATGGCAAAGGCCTTTTTTTATTATAAAGATGTTATGGCAGTATTTTATCACTTTATCCCTTTGCTCAGACTTTTAATCTTGTCTATGTTTTTCAGAAACATTTTCCTATTATCTTTTATTTAATCAAAGATGTGGTTATGTTTTATAGTGTGTTCAGTGTATTATAACCTTTTTTTGGACCAGAAACCTTTTTGTTTTCCCAGCAGAAGATCATTTCTGATGAGATCTCTGCAGTTTTATTCTTTACCTGCTGGACAATAAATTAGACGTTCTCTTTTTAGTCCACATACCACAAAAAGATCTTGTCCTATCATTTTTTAAAAAGATTTACAGCTTCATTTTTTTTAGTTCTTCACATTTTTTTGCCTTATTTAAAGTATTTTTTAATCTTACATCAAGAATATCATACAACATTATTTCCAAAATCCAGTTGTTTGTTTTTAACCAAGAAGGCTCTATTATATCATATTTTTAAGTTCTTCTAAAGCTTGTTAAATATATATATATATATATATATATATATATATATATATATATATAAATAGTAACTCACTCAAGTTCACTTGGCAAGATAGGAAACTATAATACTGGGGCCCTGTTGAAACTTAATATCGGCCATGACGTCTGCAAAGAAAAAGTTGCCATAAACAAATAAAACATGAGTGTGTTGGCCTAAATATAGGTTATGAAATTAGATAAAAACATTTGGCACTGAACGGTTTACCTGTTATCTGTGCACTTCAAAATGGCTGCCGCTTCGGTCCGTGTCTGACCCGCAACGGTCAGGGATGGTTGCTAGGCAACGTCACAACGCCACGGGGGAAAAAAACCCCGAGGAGCTGCAGAGACAGGAGACCTGGAACTGTACCCGGCGAGGTCAGTCAGTGCGTCCGGGATATTTCGGTTGTGATTTTGTTTGTTTTGTTTTGTAATATTTTATTTTATTATGAAATCTTTTGGAGTATTCGCGGTCGCAGTTAGTTGTTAGAGCTTGTCATTGATTTAGTTGTCTGTGTTAGATTTCTGAGTCTCTGATTATCTGCAGATATTTAAAGCAACGGAGGATATTTGCCTTTTATTATTATTATTATTATTATTAGCTGCATAAGCAGGCGCTTGGGAGTGAATATTGAGCTATGGGGTCAGAGTCGGTGAAGGTGGTGGTCAGGTGCAGGCCCCTGAATGACAGAGAAAAGGCTCTGAACTCTAAGATGGTGCTGTCCATGGACCTGGACCGCTGTCAGTGCTTTATTGAGAAGCCCGGAGCAGTGGATGAGCCACCGAAGCAGTTCACCTTTGATGGAACCTACTATATTGATCAAACAACTGAGCAGCTGTACAACGAGATCGCCTATCCTTTGGTGGAGGTGAGCTGTGGTGTTTTTTGTTTGGTCACTTGACACCCTCAGTCACAGACACTTCATTATTTACTAATCAGTCCACCGTCAGCCTCAAAGGTGTGTTGATGACCCTTAAACAAGGCTGCTTTTTGACAGGGTGTCACAGAGGGATACAACGGCACCATTTTTGCCTACGGGCAGACAGGAAGTGGAAAATCCTTCACCATGCAGGGAGTGCTGGATCCTGCAGTCCAGAGAGGTGTCATCCCACGGGCTTTTGAACACATCTTTGAGAGCATTCAGGTTTGTTCAATAGTCATATTCACTTTCTTCTCACCCATTCTGAATGCTCCACTGTGGCTCCAGTGGTTCACGACATATTTTGGTAACAGACAGACACACACCATGCTAATCTTCCTCATTCCAGTTTGTTGTTACAACTTTTTTCCTGCAGAGACATTATGCATAAAATGCACGAAACAGATGGTTCTAGTTATCGTCCAGGCTTGTCTGCGCCGTGTTTACTTTGTGGTGGTACTTGTGTTTCATCTTTGTGTGCAAGCTAGTGTGCAGAAAACACAAAATTCCTCGTGAGGGCCTCCTACTTGGAGATTTACAACGAAGAAGTACGAGACCTCTTGGGAAGTGACACCAAACAGAGATTGGAGGTTAGTTCCTGTTGTTTCAACAAACAAATCAAACTAAATTTATTGCCAAAGGGTTTGTTATTCTTTGGTGGGAATGTTTTGAAATTTGTGTCTTTGACTGCATTGAGATCATAGGTTTTGAGCAAAATACCTAGTGTAAAGTTGCCATGGTGACATAAAACTGGAGTTAAACTATTCGTTAAAGGTCAAGGTGTTTGGTGGGTAACCAGCTTTCTTGTGTGTGTTTTATTGTGGTTGTTGAATACCCAGCTGAAGGAGCACCCAGAGCGTGGGGTGTATGTTCGAGACCTATCCATGCACTCTGTGCACAGTGTGGGGGAGTGTGAACGGATCATGGAGCAAGGCTGGAAGAACCGGGCTGTGGGCTACACACTGATGAACAAAGACTCCTCCCGCTCCCACTCCATCTTCACCATCCACTTGGAGATCTGCAACACTGGTGAGCATGCTCACACTTGTAGAGTTAAAGGTTTTAACTACGTCCTGAATGTTTGAGTAGCTTGTGTTGGAGGAGTAATGCTCATGCAAATATTGACACTAAAGTTGGTAGAGAGTTCATAAATGCATTAGAATCTTATGGGTCCAATAAAATCTACAAACATTAGTCTATCCCAGGGGCAGGCAACCCTGGTCCTGGAGGGCCACTATCCTGCATGTTTTACTTGTTTCTCTGCTCCAACACACCTGATCTGAATCAATGGGTGATTACCAGGCTTCTGCAGAATGAAGAGTGGAAGCTTGAGTTATGTGACCTACATTAGGCGGGTTGTATAGTCTGTGTAGGTGAACAGATATGGTGGAATCACACCAGGACTGGGCTTCACGACTTTGCAATGAGTACTTTAAATTTGTTAGGCGAGAAGTCAAAGTAGTATTTCAGAATGGGTTTAAAAGTTGTCTTTTTATTTCCTTTGTTGATCCAAACTCTTAGATCCAGCTGGCCAGGACCATCTGCGAGCAGGAAAACTAAACCTCGTGGACCTCGCAGGGAGTGAGCGTCAGTCTAAAACCGGTGCCACTGGGGAGCGACTCCGCGAGGCCACTAAGATCAATCTCTCCCTCTCGGCTCTGGGCAACATCATCTCTGCCCTGGTGGACGGTCGCTCCAAATACATCCCCTACCGGGACTCTAAGCTGACCAGGCTGCTGCAGGACTCCCTGGGAGGAAACACCCGCACCTTGATGATCGCCTGCCTCTCACCTGCAGATAACAACTACGAGGAAAGCCTCAGCACGCTGCGTTACGCAAACCGGGCCAAGAGTATCCAGAACAGGCCTCGGATCAACGAGGATCCCAAAGATGCTTTGCTTCGAGAGTATCAGGAGGAGATCAAGAAGTTGCGGGCCCTCGTCTCTGGACAGCTGGGCACCGCTGACCTTTCATGTAAGTGATGACATAACGTGAATTTTATTTTTTATTTAAAGTCAACTAGACAATCTATACGCAGACACTAAAATAATTTTGCTGAGTGTTTTTATTTTGTTCTTTTTTATTATTGTGCAGCTCTGCTGTCTGGTCAGTCCTCAGCTGTTCCTTCAACACTACAATCCAGCCCCACCGACACAAAGAAAGAAAAGATTAAAGAGGTAAACTCGGACTGTTTTCACACTAATGTATAACTTCACGTGTATGTGGGCGTTGTGTAAGAACCAGGTGATTTATGGTTTGAGTGCATTCTCTCCACAGGAGTATGAGGAGAAGCTGGCAAAGTTGCAGGCCGAGTACAACGCAGAGCAGGAGTCCAAAGCAAAGCTGCAGGAGGACATCGTTGCTCTGCGGCGCTCGTACGAGTCTACGCTGTCTGATCTGGAGAAAAGCCACGCCAGCAGGGGGAGCTGTGTCCCTAAGGATGGTAACAGGAGCTCATCAGCCACAGTTTCTGCTGTTGTGACCACAGTATTTATTGTGTAAATGCTGACTCAGCGCATGTAATGACTTTTGGTTTTTATAACTTTAACATTTTTCAAAATATTTAACTTTATCTACACACATTTTCCACATCTTCTCCAAAAACATGGTTCTCTTTGAAATCTGTTTCAGCACACTTGTTCGGTTTCTGTCTTCTTAATCTACTTTTAGTTTTTACCTGGCCTTTTGTCACATTTAGCTTTTAGCTACTGTCCTGCTCCTTTTAGCAGGCCTTTTGCTAGCTAGTGTTTTGCTTTATTTAGCTTTAACGACTCAGTTTCAGCTTGTACAGAACAGTCTTTCAGCACACAGAATTCACACTATATTTACAGGAAATGGAATGTCTCTAGTTCTGAGTTACTTTGTGTGTTTTTTCCCAACATCAGTGGCTTTCAGCTGCACAACTCAGGTCGCTGAGAAAGAGGACCCCCCCAACACTGATCCCATGCTCCTCTGTACAGCTGGAGCTACTTCCCCAACAAAGGTGAGGTCCACCACACCTTTCCAGCATGAGCAGTGATGATTTCTGAACATTTTATGGGTTTGAGATGAGTGAAAACACAGCTGTAAATTCAACTCATCAAACGATGTGTCCTCATGTTGCTGAGCCAGCCTGCAGTCCAAAAAGATCCAGACAGAGACGGCCTCATACAGTCAGCTGACATCAACACAGCTGGGGCCCTGGACCAGAAACATGCCCTGGAAAGGTTTGTGTGCCTCCACGGTAAACACACACACACACACACACACACACACACACACAACACCTCTGTGAATATGGAACCTGTTCTGTTTTATCAGCATCATGCATGTGGTGTTGAAATGTTATGATGGCTTCTGAGAAACATTGTAATAAAATCTATATCACTGATTGTGATATAGATTTTATTACAATGTTTTTATGTACAGAAAGTTTGTTTAGTAATATTTTACTCTTTAATCAGTCACTACGTTGTAATTAGTGAGGATCTGGTTTTGTTTATTGCACAGTCTGATGACTAATGAGACATTAAGTGCATCAAACTGCCTCTTGATATACAGTACATGAATACTATTATTTCATAATGATAGTTAGTATAAATGGGGGAATAAATCCTGATTCTCTCCAGGTTGCAGCAGCTGGAACAGCAGGTCATAGGAGGAGAACAGGCCAGGAACAAGGAGTTACAGCAGAGGCACCGGCAGAGGAGAAACGCCGCCGATCAAAGAAAAGCTCAGCTCGTCCACGCTCTCTCAGAAGACACTGAGGAGAGTGACAATGTGCTGCTGGATGTCTACAATTCAATCCAGGAAGAGGTTCATGTCAAGAGCCAGATGCTGGTCAAAGTCCAGGGTAAGGTGGGTGGCAGTGTCTGCAGGATCAGTGTGCAACAACAACTTGATACATTCATGCTGTTGCATTTTAAATGTTTACATATTAGAAACTAGACTCCAGGTACATTAAAAAAACAAATTAGGAGGAAATTGATACAACATAATTAGAAATTTAAACCCTTTTCTTGCTGTTGATGAATCAGTCACTTTGTATCTAAGACAACATGAACTTGTAACAGCTGAAAGCAGCCAGGCTGGAGATCCGTGACCTGCAGGCAGAGTTTGAGGTGGAGAGGAACGACTATTTGGCAACTATCCGTCGTCTCGAGAGGGAGGGCCAGCTGCTGAACAGCCTGCTCGAGCGTATGGTGCCGCTGGTGCGCCGCGACTGCAACTACAGCAACTTGGACCGCTTGAAAAAGGAAGCTGTGTGGGATGAGGACAGCGCCACCTGGAAGCTGCCAGACGTGATGGTGCAGAAAACAACACTGCCTTCAGGTAAGAAATGAGAGTGAGACGTGCAGAAAATAGTTTAATATCTAGTTAAATATAGCTGCTAAGAGGTTTTAAAAAATTATTCTTTTCTTTTTGTAGCAATAGCTCCAAAATCTTCAACTCGCAAAGATTCAGTTTTTGATGTTGCAGAGCAATTTATGGTGTGTATGTGTTTTATTTCCTTAAAATGTATGCATTTAAAGACAGACAGAGGCTAACCACTGTGTCTTGCCCCAGGTGGAAGAGGACAGGTATAAAGAGATGCTGGATCGAAGTGACAGTGAGAACATCGCGAGCAGCTACTTCAAGTCAAAGAGAGCCACTCAGCTGTTGGGAGCTGATGCTACGAAGGGACACGGTGAGACAGTGATTTAAAAACACAATAAGAATGACACAAAGTTTAGATGGTGAAATGGTTAAGGGTTCCAGTGCACGAGGATTGAAGCATCGTATTACTATTCTTCTCCAAGTTTTTGTCCTGTACGTCTTTGCATAGCTGAGAAACAAAACGTGCAAATTAAACACAGATATGTGAGGCAGAGGCTCCATCAGGAATAGTGTGCTATCACTTAAAGGCACGCTGCACTACCTAGTTAAAATTTGAAAAAAAAAAAAAAAGCAAGTAAAAATTGGAAATTAATAAAATTGAGAAAACCCAGTCCTGTTTGGCTCCATAGATCTGACATCCTTTACAGCCGAAACATCATTCAGAGTTTAAATGCGTCACAGAAAGTTAGACTTTATGTCTGAATTGGCATTTGTAAATCTTTGTTTTTTTTTACACACAATCTCAGTTTTAACTTTTATGATTTTTTTCCTCAGAATGCTTAACTGACAGTTGATGATATTACACACTAACATTTGAGCTGTCTAAAATTTTTGCAAACAATCTCTTCTTGCTCCCAAACTCTTTTTGGTACAAATTATAAAACAAATCTGAGGCGTTTTTTGTCCTCTTTCACCCAGTGTGTCGTGTACTGCTGTAGGACCTAAAGTTTTTCTTAAATCCAACCAGAGTGCAGAGATTGTCAAGTGTCATGTCTCCTGCATGACCCACTGTAAAAACATAAAAAGTCTTCTGCTTCTCACAATTCAAGAATTTTTATGACCTGAGTTATGGTTTTCACGCAGCAACTGTTTGTTTAAGGCTTACTTATCACTCTGCGTTCCTGTCTGCCTGTTATTAACTTAACTGTCACCAACTTATTAACAGGTGTGTGGTTACCATGGTGACTACAATGAGCAACTGGCAGCAGCTTTTTAGTTTGCAGGTTCTTTTTTTTTTTAGAACAAAATAACAAAGCTAAAATAATAATTTCAACATCCTTGCAACAAAAAAACCCATTTTGCTTTAACAAAAATGCCAGTGAGAGAAATGTTTCTCATTTGATCCAAATATGGTTTAATTCCCTCAAAAGTAAAACGTTAGCAGCTGCATCTGGGGCGAGTCTTCCTCACTTTTTGTTGTCTGTCTTTTTGACTCTTTGCTCCACCGGTCCACATGGCAGCCCACCTGGGTGTGAGCGGGTCCAACATCAGCCCCCCTGTCATATCGGACCCCGTCCTCCCTCGTCCTTTTCGTCTGGAGTCGCTGGACGTCCCAGTGTCCAACGGAAAGGTAAAGCGCAAAAAAAGCAAGTCTCATATTCCATCATGAAGAGACTTATGAGCGACAAAACCCATTTTTTAAACTCCTAACCCAATCCAATTGTTTTTTACCTAAATGTTTTTTATTATGATTGATCACATTGTTAAATTTTAACTTTTGTTTTTTTTGCTAATACTAGCCAGAAATTCACATCATGGTAGTTTTTTGTGGACGTTAGTGTCAGTCTGTGTTTTATTAAATCATACCTACAATATGATACTTTTCTTTAAGGAGTCTGTAAACTTTAATAATGTCTGTTTTATGCCCAACACTTTCAAACTCCATCTTTGTTGCTGACTTTAAATGACCTTTTTTTACGGTAAATTAGAAGTACTTAAGCTTTAATATAAAGTATCACTGACTGAGGTGGTTTAGAAGATCTCAGCCAACATGTTAGGCAGTTTGTAGTGTTTTAGTAAACGTGTGACTGCTGTAAGAAACGGGTCGGGTTGTGACGGCAGCAGGACCGACAGGTGTTGTGTTACACCTGAACCCCAGGTGAGACTCCGGTGGGACACCATTGATCCTGCAGCCAAATACTAATCATTTAACTGGGTGCAATACTGAAACATTGTGCTGAATGTTGTTGTTGTTTTAGAATAAATTATTTTAATATCTTGTATGGAGTCAGTTCTGTAAAAATGACAAGAGGTTTCCCAAACTGTTAAACTAAGGTTTTTCTGCAGCTCACACCTCCACGTGTTGATTGTGTTTCTCTTTTTAGCGAGTACATTTCCTCATCCATTGTTTCATATAATTTGAGTGGTGTCAGTTTCAAAATGGGACGCCTCGTCGTGTTAAAGTAGACGGAGACAGAAGGCCACTGAGAGATGACACTACAAAACATGTTGAGCACCACAAGGAGGTGGTGCTCAAGATAATCGGATAACAGAAGATCAGCTGAGCGAGCTTTCTCATCAGCTGAGTGCTGTGTAAGATGAGCAGTGTGGCTGCTATTTATTCTGTAGAGTTGAATTAAAGGCTCCCATTTCAAAACGGCGAGGGTCGAACTGTCTGCAGGTGTCTGCTTAACTTTCAGCATTATAAAGTCTCAGAAAGAAGACTCTGTAATGTCCCGCATTAACAGAAGCACATAAACCAATGTATGAACTTTGCAAAGATAAGGATTTTATTTTACAATTCATTACGTACAGAATTTTTATTTACAGTGAAATTTCTGAAGATGGTAAAATGGATTTAATGATTCTGTTGTTGTTTTCAGTCAAAATGAATCTCTCCAGTACCCACAGACCAGAAGCTAGACCGGGTCACTCAGTAAAATATCTCCATAAGAATGAGCAGAGAAGATATTTGTGAGAACTCCAGCAGTTTATCAAACGCAGTAACAACAAAAACTTTGCTTCAAAACTTTACTCAGCAGCTTTTTTTCAGGCACATCTGTGAAAATAGGAAGAAAAATACCAATTCTGCACCGTCAGGTGCCTTTTCAGGTGTTGTATTTAACTGAAATTTGTTATTACACCTCCAGTTAATGAATCTGATTACATTAAATATTACACTGACAGATTTATAAAAATCTTCATATCTGTATTTATGTAGAATTTATGGGATTTAAAATGTCCAAGGCACATTTTCCATGACCGTTGGAAGAAAAGTGCTTTGAACTAATTGAGTATATTGTGTATAATCCACATTACAATTGTTGGCTTTGCTCTAAAAATATTTGTTTTATCATCCTTTTCAATCAAGATGTACCAAATTTGAATTTACTAATCGAGCTTTTTGGGGCTTATGGTAGTTTTTTAGCACTGCTGCTCACCAGGTTCATTTCTTAAGCAGGCCGAGCTTTCTGAGAGCTTCCTTTCGATCAGATCCCATCCCAGGCACCACCATCACAGTGTACCCCACTACGTTTGAGGGCTTGTCAGATGTTTTTGGCTGTGGTTCAGTGTAGTCTGCAGTGTTTCTGTGATAATCCGGGCTAACTGAGGGCTCCAGACCGGGACTCTTCAGTTTACTGCTCTGAGGTGGAGGATTTGATGCCGACACAGACTCCTGGTTATTTCTGCAGGGCTGATGGGAATTGACACTATTATGCAGATTTCTGTGCTTGTGTTTTGTGGTTGCTTGGGAGGAAGTAAATGATAGGTTCCTCGCTGGATTGCAGTGGGATCGACTTCTGCTGTCCACTGGATCTAAAGAGAAGTGAGGTTTAGGGGGAAGTGGTGGGGCTACTTTCCCACTCTGTGGCTCCTGGTCTTTCAGGAGGCCAAGTTTCTGCAAAGCCTCCAGTCTCACCACCTGCGGATTTGTTGCGTGGTTGACACTATCAGAAATATCTTGTGTTATAATTCCTTCATTTTGGAGTTTCATAGCTATGTCAACGGGAATCTTTTTAGGCTTGGGAGCCACCACTGGGGGCTCAGTTTTAGACTTGTGGACCTCTAAGTTGAATTTGACAGATCTTGGCAGATTTCTATGGTTTGGGTCTTCCACTGGGGCAGAACAGTGTTTGTTCAAATCTATAGTGTGATCTACTGTGGGACATAACGGGGTCTTCTTCGTGGAGGCATTCCTCCGCAAATGTACTAGTGCATCGTAGGACAGAGGTCCTCTTGGTAAAGGACCTTCTGCTGTTTTACCTGAGTTCTCTCTGGGTTTTGTGGAAGGAGGGACAACAACTTTAACCTCTAAAGGTACTGGGGGAGGATTAGGGTTCTGGTGCGCCACAACAAAAGGTGTAGGAACCAAGTAGCTCTGTATGTGTTCAATGTCAGCATTTCTTTGGTTGGATTCCTTCGAAGCACATTTCTCTAAACCTGAAAGACGGGTACAGGGAACACAAGGTATTTATTTTTCAGTGTTTTCATGGAATTCTGTTTCACTAATTCTACATCTGTCTTCAGAAAATGAACTTACCTTTGAGCTTGTTTTTGCTCATGAAGGCTGACAAGTCTGCAAGTTTAGTTGCAAGGTTGCCAGAGCTGGGCAGCTGGTCAGGTTCATCATTGGAAGGTCCACTATCCTCCTCAGTATCCAAGGACTCAATAGTTTCCTCCAAAAACATAAGACAGGCCTTTTCTTCAGCAGAAAGGTGATCTAGGCTATCATCACTCTGAAATACAGACACATTTATTTTAAAATAAACTAGAATGAGATAAACCAAAGTTGGCAAACACTCCAAACAGATCGATGACATCAATCAATCCATAACATCCCCTTAGCTTTGACGTTCCAGGTCTCTGTTACCAGTACTGTTTTATCTTGATATTTAAAGTTGCATGATGAGTAACAGAAATACTATAGACTCTTAGATTTAAGTACAGAAACTCAGTTACTTACAAAGCCTGAATTGGCACTAACAACACTGTCACAGCTGCCAGCACTGTCCAGGCCATCCATCGTCTCTAGTCCAGAGTCACCTGGCCAGGCATCATTTTTGGGCATCTTAGTGCCCTACTTATCCAGACTATTGTTTCACTCTATGAAGAGAGAATAAACATAGAGTTAGATCACATTAAACTGACCTTGTTGCTCCTTGCAGAGTGAAACTGAGTTACTTAGTTATGGAAAAGTGAGACTGATTTGTTTTTGCACAGTGTTAGCCATACAAAATTAGCTCGTAGCATCTTTTACCACACTTTGTTTAGTTATAACTGTCAAGAATCTTAATTCATGAAAAAAATAAAAGGACTAACGAACCTTTAGTAAGGAAAAGTTCATTGCACTGTTAAATTTGTTCACATAGGAACCATAAAAATGCACCAGTTAACTACATATTGCTCCAGCTTTCAGATTTTTTATTTTTTATGAGCAGAACAGCAATCCTGATCACATTCTGCTGACTGTCAGAACTGAAAACCATGTGTTTGGCATGGACTCTGTCCTGTTGACATACTAATATAAGAAGAAACTTATTATAACACAATCGCTTCAAAAGTCAGTTCGGGGTTATTTTACATGTTTAACCTTGTAGTGAAAACATGGTGAATATTACAGCTGGACTTTTAAGGTTTTGATCAAGAATGCTAAATAACTTAATTCTGCAATTTATCATTTCTGAGTATGTAATGTCAAAGGTTTTGCAAAATTTGTAGCATCCAATTCTGGTTAAATGCCACCTAGAACTGCTTGATTATTTAGTAAGAACTGTATTTATTTTTCATTTTTAATGAAATTTCTTGGAGCTGTTAAGAGGGATTGGTTTTCTGTGGCATTCCGGTGTGTCACATGCACAGCAACTATAAAACAGCAAGTTTACAATAATTATAAACCATCACTGGTAAAGAATATCAGGCTTTCGGAGCTTTGGGTGTCTGAAAACTACACCTGTCCTCCCCGCATCATGTGACCTGGATTACAGCACACATGGCACTCCTAATCTTCCTTTAATGGATCAGTTTCAGAGGAAGTGCAGGGCGGCAATAGTCTCCAGAAAGCTGCACAACGTCCCGTTTATCCAAACTCTTACTTCCCCGATCCTTAATTTACGCTAACCAGTAACTACAGATGTGTGAGCATCAGATTTTTTTTCCCAAACATATTTTAGACGAAAGATACGCTTCAGTAAGCTGGACTTTTGTATAAAGGACCCACTGTCTTATCCTGGTGAAAAGAAATTCACCTTGGGATAAATTCCAACACCTGAGACGTGAGGGCTACTGGTTCGACCGAAGCAAGCACAAAAGCACTGCTGTTTACTGGACGCGATTTCCCACGAAACCCCATCCTTGTAAAACTGTAAAGCCCTCTGTCGCCACACAAGTATGTAATCATCCCCATCTGTTCTGCTGTAGGAAGGTCAAAGTATAATTCTGAACGCTGAAAGCTTCACGATAAAGCGTTTATGACTTGGCACAAGTAACTGAAAACACCTCTGTTTTAAGACTTGGTCAAACATTTTTGGTCAAAAACGACCTGTAATTACTGTGGTATCATGTGGTAAGAAAAACAAAAAAAAAACAGATGAATTTGTCAAAACTTTATCTCCATATTCTTATCAATGCAGTAGCCAAAGCAACAAAAACATTTTGAGTTTATCTCCACAAAGGTCTACATTGTTGGAGCAATAAATTTAACCATGGGAAAGTACTTAAAACAACAGTTAATGGTCTAACACGGGCTTTACTGTAGCTGTAAAACTGTCCAAGCTATTATTATTAATATGTGCTGTCTGACAGGGTTTATGTATAAACCCTCAAATTAATTTTAAACCTGTTCATTTAGGCGTCAGATTATTGTTAATTTAAGTTAATTTGTCTGTTTTTCATAATGATTATTACATACACATTTTATCATAGCGGACTTAAAATAGGTCGACTTAGTCTATAAAAAGAGGAAGACCTAACTATTCCTGTAATTACACGAAAGATTACGCAAGATGTTAAAACACCTAATGTAGCTATTAGTTTTTAAAAAGGATTAGTTTTAAGATTCCTGCTCAGAATCATGAAGCTGAAGTGACACAAACCAGTAAATATAATATAACTTCGTTTTTCTGTGTAAACAGTTAAAGTTACCAGGTGAAGAAAAGCATCACATACCTGTTTGAATCTCCCTACAGTCTCCACTCATCCTCAGAGCCGCATGCAACTGAAACCCAGGTGGGTGCGAGGCTTCGTGACACCGGCGTGGACTTTGTGCGCTAAGCTTTCAGCCAATCAGATCGAGGCTTTCTCCTTGGAGACACGCGAGGCCACAGACTTCCCTCTGCAAACAAAGCTGATCTAGATTTTCATTCATGCTGGCTTCTCGCTTCTTAATGAAAAGGGTAACAATATTTTAAAGGATACTAGTTTGAGTAACTCTCCTCCTGTTTTACTTCTCTGAGCTACTTTACTTAGGAGGAGTTTTAAGGAAAGCAGCATGATGTCTACACAGGGGCAGCACTAAGGGAGGGGGCAAGGGGGCCTGGCCCTATGGACAACAAATATTCATCTTTTTAAACTACTTTGGGTCAAAAAAACAACTCCATGTCCTTATCTTTTCCACAGGTTCAGTAGTAGCAGCAGCTCATATGTGATGCCAGCAGAGCCTTAATCCTATTAAGAGCAGCCAAAAATAACATCTAGTGCAGTGGTTCCCAAAGATTTTCTTCTGGACCCCCCTGTTGATTACAATAAAGTTTTATACTGTAGAAGAGTATTCTTTGCTGTCGATGTCATTTCAAACATATATATATATATATATATTTTTTTTTATTTGTAACAATATTCAACTTTGGTATCATCAATACATTTGAAAAAAGCCTCTGTGCAAAATGGGGTTAAAAACCTGTCCATTAGGCATAGTCAGGCACTGCTTTTTTTTTTCTTTTTTCATTCATCCATACCACTCCTCTCGTCCCATCTGCAATGGCACTGCGCCCCCCCTTTGGGAAACATTGATCTAGTGCAATCCTGCAATGGTGACTATATTTGTTTTCAAGTGGTCAGGTAAAGGGTCTCCTCACTGGGGTTGAAGGGGTCAGGGCCTTCTGGCCCAGGGCTAGGGTTAGGGTCTCGCCGGGGTTGAAGGCGTCAGGTCCTTTTGGCCCTGGGCTAGGGTTGGGGTCTCCTCAGGGTTGAAGGGGTTAGGGCATTTCGGCCCAGGGTTAGGGTCTCCTCAGGGTTGAAGGGGTTAGGGCCTTTCGGCCCAGGGTTAGGGTCTCCTCGGGGTTGAAGGGGTTAGGATATTTCAGCCCAGGGCTAGGGTTAGGGTCTCCGCGGGGTTGAAGGGGTTAGGGCCTTTCGGCCCAGGGTTAGGGTCTTCTCAGGGTTGAAGGGGTTAGGGCCTTTCGGCCCATGGCTAGGATTAGGGTCTCCTCCGGGTTGAAGGGGTTAGGGCCTTTCGGCCCAGGGTTAGGGTCTCCGCGGGGTTGAAGGGGTTAGGGCCTTTCGGATCAGGGCTAGGGTTAGGGTCTCCTTAGGGTTGAAGAGGTTAGGGCCTTTCGGCCCATGGCTAGGGTTAGGGTCTCCGTAGGGTTGAAGGGGTTAGGGCCTTTTGGCCCAGGGCTAGGGTTAGGGTCTCCGCAGGGTTGAAGGGGTTAGGGCTTTTCGGCCCAGGGCTAGGGTTAGGGTCTTGCTGGGGTTGAAGGCGTCAGGGTCTTTTGGCCCAGGGCTAGGGTTAGGGTCTCCGCAGGGTTGAAGGGGTTAGGGCTTTTTGGCCCAGGGCTTGGGTTAGGGTCTTGCCGGGGTTGAAGGCGTCAGGGCCTTTCGGCCCAGGGCTAGGGTTAGAGTCTCCGCAGGGTTGAAGGGGTTAGGGCTTTTTGGCCCAGGGCTTGGGTTAGGGTCTCGCCGGGGTTGAAGGCGTCAGGGCCTTTCGGCCCAGGGCTAGGGTTAGAGTCTCCGCAGGGTTGAAGGGGTTAGGACCTTTTGGCACAGGGGTAGGGTTAGAGTCTCCGCAGGGTTGAAGGGGTTAGGGCTTTTTGGCATAGGGCTTGGGTTAGGGTCTCGCCGGGGTTGAAGGCGTCAGGGCCTTTCGGCCCAGGGCTAGGGTTAGTCTCCGCAGGGTTGAAGGGGTTAGGACCTTTTGGCCCAGGGATAGGGTTAGGGTCTCCCTGGGGTTGAAGGCATCAGGGCCTTTTGGGTCAGGGCTAGGGTCAGGGTCTCCTCAGAGTTGAAGGGGTCAGGGCCTTTTGGCCCAGGGTTAGGGTCTCCTCAGAGTTGAAGGGGTCAGGGCCTTTTGGCCCAGGGCTAGGGTTAGGGTCTCCTCAGGGTTGAAGGGGTCAGGCCCTTTAACTGGGCACACACATTGTTCAACCAGACATAAACACATTTTGTTTTCAAACTCCACTGAAGTTTATTTCACACTTCAGGTTGCAACAAAACAAACCACAAACCATCTTTACAGTGAAACACTTTTGTGTAACTATCTTTGTTAGTTCTATACTGTAGAAGAGTATTCTTTGCTGTCAGTGTTATTTGAAACGTATTTATTCTTTTTTATTTGTAACAATATTCAACTTTGCTATCATGAATACATTTGAAAAAGCCTCTGTGCAAAATGGGGTCAAAAACCTGTCCATTATGCTTAGTCAGGCACTGTTTTTTAATCCTGCAACGGTGACTATATTTGTTTTCAAGTGGTTGAGTAAACTGGATTAAAACAGATAACGGTACAAAAATACTAAATTAAAGCTCCTTTGTAACTTCTCCCTCTCTTCTGTTTAAGTTGAATAAAACAGGATGGATGTGCAGATGTTTTATTTCACACCAGAAACAGTGAAAATCGCATAAAAAAACGAGTGAATAAACAGAACAGGAAACAAAGACAAAAAGACTCAGACAGCACTATTGGCTATAGCTTTTAATTGTGACAACACTGAAAAAATCAAGTAAATCCAGTTGTTCCGTAGTGCTCCGTGTGCAACATTCACTGTTAGTCATGACAAGGTGGTAAATCCAAACAGGTCAATCCATGATCCAAGCTAAATTAACTACAAAATGTAAGGGATTCACAATTTATCCAAAATAAAGCATATTTGATCATACATAAATCATTCCCACCAAACAAACAGTTTGTCAGAATCAATATCATTGTTTTTTTTTAAAAAGTCAAATTAAGTTTTTCCACTGTTAAACATGAATCGTTTTTGGCAACAAAGCGAGACAAATATTATCATCAAATCCAATATTCGTCCTGAAAAAGTAACACTGGGTTTGGACAATACGAGCGGCTTAAGGTTCAAACGGTCCGGGATGGGTTCTTCATTGAAACCTTTTCTGACCTGATGTTTAACATACTGTCAGTGCATGCAAAGAGGGAACACCTGACTGAAGCCGAGAACGTGAGAACATGCTCCAAATGTGCAAACATACAGCAGAACAGAGGCTTCATGCACCAAATTCATAACTAATGACAAACCTGGGTACAGGTGAAGTCAGGTGTTGCATAAGGTCTGAAAGGGTTAAATCAAACAGTGCCTTTAATTATAACAACAATAATAAACTAAATATGAGATTTGTCGTGTTTAAAAAGCAGAAAAACTGTACCCGAACAGTAAACGTATAAAAAGAGATCTGACCTTCATCAGCGTGCCTTTCTAGTTCACACACACGACAAATCTTAACTTGATATTTGTTGCGCTCAAACATCTCAATACACTAGGTGTTATTATTATTATTTGTTATCAAAATGTGCAGCAATTCAGAAATACCAAAAGAAAAGATCTTACAGCATGATGATATTTAAAACCTGTATGTTGGAATCAAACCTACACTCCTGGAAACTTTGAAATGTGATGAGCTACAGACTTTGGAAAAAAATCTGTACAGCACCGTTTTTCCTTATAAATAATCTAACACAAGCTCACTAATAAATGTTGCCACGTCAAAAAGCAAAAGAAACCGTTCATTTTGGAAACACTTTGCTGTATGATGATGTACTTCAAAATGCATAAACTCTGCTTTTAGATGACCTCCGCTTTGTGGTAATATGGGCTAATTGTGCCAAACATTTAGATATTTGAATCTAACCAAAGAAATTCACGATCAAAAGAATTTCTAACATCTGTTTGCTAAAAGAAAAAAAAAAATCATGCTACAAAACCAACACGAATAACTACCACCGTGTGTTAGGGCCACTCAGAGGAACAAAAATGAGAACATTTAGTAAAGTTTGACAAAAAGAAAAAGTCATGTTTGTAGACTAATCCAGAGGGAGTGAACTCCACAGTATTTGGTATTAGGCTGATATGATTGTATCTGGTGGTTATTGGTGCACTTTTACTGGGTCAAAGACGTGATAATATGCAGGATTTAAGCTCAATCAGTCCATGTGCTCCAGAACAAGAGTCACAAACCCTCAGTCCTGACTTCTAAATACTCTCAGGATTGTTGGTAGGTTAGGCTGCAGTATAACTATGTAAGCTGTTCTCATAAACCACACGCTCAGAGGGTGTTTTTGGAGGTTAACACTCAGTTTATGTATTTGTGGAGGACAAACAGATTCTGTGAGTTCAGCTGCAGCAGGACCAAGATTTTGCACGTTGTTTTGGAGTTAACTCAGCAAAAATGCACCTGTAACCCTCAAATACAACAATAACAGCCTAATAACAAATTAAATACATTTAGTAGCGTTTCATCCCTTCTGAGTGGCCCTAATGCACCATCGGAAATAACAGTCATACTCGCTGTGCTGTGATTAAGACAAGAGTGAATGGGATTCCATCTCAGTGCAAATAATTCTTAGTGGTTGTTTTAAACTCTCTGTGGAGCCATGTAGTGGGTACTCAGCACTCAGGTTTGGCTAGACACGGTTTAGGTAGTGACAATTTGGTGCGTTTTACCCCAACATCTAGGCCACATTTGGTTTATTTTTGATTTGAATGATAACTGATTAAAACAAATCTTAAGAATTGTTTGCATATTTAACTTCACCCCACTGAGCAGGTCTGAAACCATACCTAACGGACTAAGATGATGGTTCAGTAACATCAGAGCACTGCGGTAGTGTTTCTGACTTTAAGAGCTTTCAGCTGGTAAAAAGTAATACTGAACAGATTAGAGGCTGAACACAGTGTCTGCAGATTCTCCGAATATGTTACAGGGTAATGTGAGGTAGAGTATCACGTAAGCAAATAGACCAACAGAGATACCAGACATGAAGTAGAGGGGTTGGAGGTGGAATTTATGACAGGGAGAAAAGATATTTCAACTTTCACACTTCGCCAAAGTTGGTGTGGCCTGTCTCCTTGGCGTGCTCACGGGCCTCCTTCTGTCCCACCAGGCCTGTCTGGCACACCATGCAGCGCAGCGCAAAGCGGTTAACGTCTGTGAACTGTCGCTTGCGGCGAGCCTCGTCTGCCAACTCAAGGGCCTGCGCCAAGATTATGTCATCAGTGGTGGAAAAGATAGTCTGAGGCGGGGCGTCAGAACCAGGCATCTCTTTCTGCAGCGGGTCATAGTGGATGCCATCGTAGATGAGCATCACTCGTTTATGGTAACCAGCATCCTCCCCAAATCTATCTACTCGAACTGTCTGAGTGTCCACCACACAGATCTCACACTGGTAAAACTTGGACAGAATGGACACCTCGATGGCTCCTCCCCAGGTATCGTCACGTCTTATCCAGGAGCAGTACTCCTCGTTAGTTTTCCCCAGCACTGCCTCACAGTACGCTGCAGGGTCACTTGAGACTATCTGGGCAATCAGGCCACGCATCTCAGGGGCACAAGCGGGGTCATACACACCTCCTTCCACCACATAATAAATACTGGTAAAGAGGCAGGAGTTGTCGGCTGGGACCACTCGACGCGCCAGCACAGGTGAGGCTTCCAGGCGTGGTGCTTTTACGACGGGATGATCCTGAGGCTTCGGCTTGCTTTGTTCCTCCTCAACAATGAGTGTGTCTCCTGCGTACAACGACACACCAACAACACAACACTGTTTATTCTGGTCACACTGTACTTTAGAAAAAGAAGAAACATTGCCTAGAATAAACTGTAGCTATCTAAGTATTTATAAATAAATGACAGATTAAAACAGTATTTTCTTGTGTTACTCCTCACTGTCAAACATCCCAATGATCCCCAATTAAAAGTCACAAAGGGAAGTGATTAAATTACTCCACTTTGAAATAATTCTAGTCGTACAGCCCGATGCAAATAGTTTGTGCTGCTCTACAAACAGTTTTCCAATACAAGAGCTGCTTTTTAAAAGTCTTTAAATCCAAAGGACTGATTTGAGATGAACCCTTGGCTCAAATCAACACAGAAACTGCCTCAGTTCAGTTCAGACAACTTTATTTATCCCCAAGAGGCAAAATTCAGTTCTTCAGCCACTCAGACATACGCACACCCACGCCCATATACACGCAAAACAAAAACAAACGGAGAATGGATTTGCCCAACAACGAACCAACAGAGATTAGCGTCATGTTTAAACCACTTTGTGGCACGGCTACAGGAATAACTCAGAGCTGCGTGCTGCCACCAAGCAGTCCGATGGCAGGAGGGATAAAGGAGGTGCCCTGTTGTTTTCCTGCATGGCGCCATGAAGCGGTAGCCTGAGGGCATCAGTATAAATCCAGGGGACAGGATGCGGTCCTGTCTGGATATCATTTCCCTGGTTTTGCAGAGCACCTGCTTCTCCCACAAGGAATGCAGATGCCTCTGCTGGAGCAGACCATAACCTTGCTCTGAAGGTTGTTTACATCTTTTACAGACAGACCACCAGCCCAGGAAAGGAAAAAGTTAAAACACTTTCAATAAAAGACTGATTTAAGTGCTTCCTTGTCATTTCTGGGAGACAGACCCTTCAATTATGAGGCCAGTCCTATACTGGAACTACTTCAGTGAATCGCATTTATAGTTTTGAGATTAGCCTTAAATGTTCTTTGTAGATAAAGCTCATGACCTATAAAACATTTCTCAGTTATGTTGCAATTAATATAAGTTCCTGGAAGATGCACATTTTTTTTACTCACAATCACAAAATCGTCTTTTAATGAGAAACACAGGGCTCATTTGAGATGCAGGAACGAAACGCACCTGATTTGATAGGGTAGTCCTTGAGGTGAGCCTCTCCGTTTCGAAGATCCAGGCTGGATGGAGGGTAACCAATCATTATTTTCTGCACATCACAGGGGATCCCCGTCAGCTCCTCCACTTTGCTCTTCAGCTCCTGCACACAGGACTGGTGGGTCAAGCCCTGCATTATGTGGCTCCCGTTTTTGGTCTTACAGCGAAGCCTCAACATCCTGCCTGCAGAAACAAGGCACGTTAAGTTTCGCTGGACATCTGGCAACAACTTCACTCAGAAATACCATAAAACACTACTCGTTTTTTAAATGCCAGTCAAACCTAAAAACAATATATGTTTTTACCATTGAAACAACATGAATGTGGTCACTGTTAAAACTACTGTCAATAATTTGATGAGAGAACAGAAAAATCCTTTATATGACCCTCTGTGGGGAAAATAGAGGCACATAAAAACAATGCAATTTTCGCTGATGTTCGTGGGTTTTTATGAGCTAATAAAATATTACATCCTCAGCCTGTAATATGCTTCTGCTCTGAGTATCTTATTGTGATAATGCTAATTTTATGACTATGGTAGTAGTGGTACACGTCAGGGTGAGTACATGCTGGTTGTTTTTTGTGATACAGCAACTCTGGCACGGCATAACAACAGAACTGCTGACGAACAGGAGAGGTAATGTCCGACAGCTTAACAGCTTTGTTTTCGTTTCTTTGTTCCGGGCTAATGTCTGACGGTTTCATTCAGCAGCAACAACAGGCTAAAGGTTTTAAAAACCCCGCACCGACAAAACTGTGAGCAGCTTTAGCTTTTTGCTAAACGAAATGTCAAAATGATCAAAGTACAGTCCAAGCGTGAGAACAAGTATCGTTTTAAAGAAAACAAAACCAGCACATTTCATTAATCAGTTTGAGAAACACGTTTAGGCTAACTGACTACAACAGTTCTATGAGCTAGCGTTAGCATCTAAGCTAGGCGCGCCGTTCACGTCAAGTCGGACCGTTTCAAACCTCGGCTCACCGCTTCCGCCGAGCCTCGAACGGCAGCCGGCTGTCGACTCGCCCGGTTTCCCCGAAGACAGCCCAGTTCAAGGCGCGGGCGGAGAAAGTTGTATTTTCTTACCTGTAGTGGACTTTCAGCCCCGCTAGACCTCTAACAATAAACAGCCAACGAGACAGGCGGACTGGTGCCAACTGACGTTCGCGTGACGTCACGACGTTCCACGGTAACCGGCCCACGTGCGCCCTCAAGTTCCAAATACACGTTGCTTTATTTGTAGTCATGTTTACTGTGTTTGTGAGAATAATGCGCGTCAGAAACTGTTGAAATTATCAACAGTAGTGATAAATCGATGGAAACAATAGTACCACAGTAGTTTAGATGGTTTTATGTTGCCATTACATTGTTTTTTGGGGTTATTAGTGATATTTGTGCATAAACCAGCAATACTGTTGTCGTTTTTTGGTTAAAACAGTGTTACAGTGAATGGCCCACATTGTGTATATCATGTGCATTTTCATATAATACGAAATCAGATAATAACACTCAGTGTAAATATGCTTCATACAGGTATATTAATAATACGATTTCACTAAACTAAAGGAAACTAAACTAAAGGAAACTAAACTAAACCAATCCTAATGATCAGACTTCCAGCTTTACTCTTTATTGTTTATTTTCTTTATCTCACCTTGGCTTAATTTAGATTTAAATTTCAGCTTTTATCTTGATGAAGAACACTTAATTAAACATACCAAAGAAATCGACAGATTCAAACATTCTACAATAAAAAAAAAAAAAAAACATTACATTCATTTTTAAAAATGAACTTTTATTGTCTGCTTAAAAGGCACAAAAGGCTGCTTTGAGCTGGACAATAACTTAACAGACCTATCAGTAGTCAAACATAAACTCAGTAACTAAAACTTACCAGTCTCTTACCAAATAAAACAGCTAGTTTCATGAGAGAGAATATAACAAACTGATGAACACCGTGATAACATACACACAAATAACAAGCATGTCAGCGTTTTGCATATTTTCTTTCTACAAAAAGAAGCACATTTTGGATTTTGCCTTTACTTCCAAGATTAACAGCATTTCTGCTGATACTGTTTGCAACTTTCATTCCCTGCTGCTGGTTTTTAAAGAACTGAGCAACATGGTTTACTTTGGAACAGCCGATAAAAACAAAAATCCTCCCAAAACACGAGGAAAAATGAACCTTATTAGATAAAATGCAGCAGAAGATGTTTAGGAATTCAATAACCAATTATCACATTTTCAGAATGTTTGTATATTATATATGCAGCTCTGTATTATAAAAATATTTATATACCATGTAATTTAGGTTCAGTTTGCAGCAGTGAAAACTGATTTACACGATAAAATGCATAACTTGACCTTGTTGCATTCTGTGGCATATTGAGAAGCTACTATTAATATATTGGAAGTTGAGTAAGGCGTTGCTGTATCTACAGTGAGAACGAGTGAACAGATCTATCATACAGTGTTCTGGTTGACTGAACTTTCTGGTGCTCATGCAGTTGTGTTTCCAAACATGTTTCAAAAGTCTGAACATGCAGAGTAAAAACAGACTTCTTAAGATAAGCATAAGCATGTTCCTGCACAGTTCTTGAGCAGGAACTGTTCTGTGACCTCATCCTGCAATCTTAACAGAGTCAGGACAAGTGTTTCCACCGCGTGACTCATGAAAGACCAAAGAACCCTCACACTCTGCGTCATGAAGAAAGGTGAACAAAAAGGGATCCGACCTTCACTCAGAAGCGGACACAATCGCTAGTTTCTTCAGTGCTGTCAAAGCTGACTCCTTCACACAGGAACTCCTTCAAAACAACAACAAAAACAAGGAAATGTGACCAACATTCACTAATTAATTCCCTGCAGCAGTAAATTCAGTTTGTGTCAACTAATAGCTTCTCTGGTAGCCTTGGCACTTTAGAAAATTAAACAATTGTGTAAGGTGAAGCAAATATGTTCCAAATAGGCGACTAACAATGAATCTGATTAAGACCTCCTCAGGGGCCCAGTTCAGACCTTGCACTAACTTCTGTCTTGACTGATCTGATTGCAGGTGGTCAGCTCTGACTGAGTTAAATACGTGACCCAAAACATTTTTGCGATCGGATGTCAAATTCCTGCTCTGTATGCAAAAACACACGCAGCCACATCCCACGGTGAGCAACAACATGTGCTGATGCTTCTGTGAACAGCAGCACAACTCTTAATAAGCTTAATTACCTTAGAAATAAAGTTGCATACAATGTAACAACTTCACAGAGCTCAGAGCAAAGACTGAGGATTTTAACCCATAAAACTCCACCACAGTAAAAATAATGTGCTGCAGCCGTCATCAGCTTCTTATAGATCTTCACTGTGAATGTAAAGTCAACACCGTGTTTCATTAGGTCAATATAATGCTGCGCAGATCTGTAACTGAACGGCTTTTACTGTACAGTGACCACAGAGGGTTATCAGATCCAAAAACAATCAGAACAAATATAAAGAGAAACTCACCATGTAATGTTCTGGTAATCCATAAAATAAAATCCTGACAGAATGGATTTTAGTTCATTAAAACTTTTAACCAAAAAACAAACTAAAGAGCCTAATATTGCCAAGGATGGCTGTTTAATTAATTCAATCAGCTGAAATCCAGGTGATAACTCTGTGTCTTGTGTGGGGTCACGTCAGTTCAGTAGGTGGTCTGACCTCACAGCTCAGGACGGATTGTGTTAGGACTACCAAACGTATAAGAATAAAAGGAGTCCAGACCATCTCTGAAGGTGGTCTGAGTGAAAACATTTTCAAAATGTGCACTGAGGCCGTTCACATCTGTATTTAGGGCTTTCCAAAAGCAATCGAGTCACCCAGGAGAGATGTTAGTGCCATGTCTGAACAGGGCCAATGATTGGCTAAAATTATAATCTGAAATACTTAAGAGAACTGAAAAACCACTAGGCTTACAAAATGTATAGCATTATTACATTTTTAATATAGTCTGCTTGTTGTCTGACAATCTTTTTAATATGAAATATATCAGCAGTTTGAAGTAATAATATTAAACAGTTTTAGGGAGATCAATTCCTCATACAACTATTTATTAAAGTGTTAAATCATCCATACATAATGGGGTGTTCCTGGTAAGGGTGCAAATGCAAAAATAATCTGGTACCAACTTTCAATGTGGAAAGGTGACATAACATAAGAGAAACCTGAAAATCATAAAAATAAAAGAAGAACAACACATATATAGGCATGGGTTTTAGTGCAATGAGTTGAAAAGACGGTAAAGAATGGAAAATGAAAAGTTGGGAACAAGTACTAAGTCTCCAAAATACTCACTGACAACTGCTTCCTGTCCGAGTCTGTAAGACAGGTTTGGAGAAAGCGGAGAAAGAAGAAGAGATAGAAATGTGGAGAAGAGCAGAAGCACTGTACTCGCAAGGCAAGACCACGACTACACAACACAAACACAACACGTGTGTGAATGCCACTTGTTTTCCCTCTAATTTGTATGATGACTGTCACAACTGCAGGATTTGGAAACTTCACTTACTGTATTTTTTCAGCTCTAATAAATTGTGTATGAGAATTTAAAAAAAATGTAATAAAATATAATTTGTGTTTTTGTGTCTTTTGCTAACTGTGAAGTTGAACTTCATGATGTGTTTTTGTCAGCAAAGAGTTGGCATGCAGTTCTGCATATCCAAGCTGCAAACTGGGATTTCATGAGGCGGAGGTCATGCAAGACAAATGAGGAAAGAGCTCCTGGTTCACGACGCACAACATGCCCTGAGGAAGAAAGGCCGATTCAGGGATGAGCTTTATGTACATCAGCTGCACGATGCATACGAAACCATCAAGAAGATCCCCACTGAGACAAGGGAATGTTAAACACAGGGTTACAGCTGTGGTGGGAGGTGACTGGTTACAGCTGATGGTGACAGATTTAGAGGGTTAGCCTGTAACTCTGTCACTAACTTGGCTTTGCAGTCCCTCTGGCATCAGAGCCGATGGCGTAGGGGCGAGCGGTAACCACGGCTGGTTGCCCACGCTGTAGAGCCTGGGCCGCTTCACCTGGTCGTGACTGGACAAGGGAGTGTAACTATTCCGGCGATGTATGAGAGCCGAGTCCCTTGGAATGTTACCCTAGTTGGAGGAGGAAATACCACAAATGTTAAAGGAAACAGATTAGGGAACATTTAAGACCAGGGGGCCCCCCACACACAGGACACAATCAAAACAAGAATTAACAGATAAGGTGGAGCTCTGACTGGGCAGATGCAATAAACACCTGCATCAACAAAGCTCGTTTGGGGCTGAAACGCATCAGTTTTGTTTTTTCAAATATTCATGTTAAATTTAATTATCAAGATGCAACCAGAGTAATGGTAATGATTAAATCTGCCAAAAGCAGCAAGCATGATCAGCCAAAGCCTCTACTGAGGAATAATATCATTAAAACTGAGCTTTATTTACCAGATATAGGTTCACCGCTCAAGCCAAGCTGATTTTTTTTAAGGTTGGAAATAAAAAGGTGCAAAACAAAACAGGGGATATTAAAAAAAAGGCATCAAGGAAGCAAAGCCTCACATAGATGGTTCCCAAAGCAGCGAAAGGCAAAAGTGCTGAGCTAACAAACACTTTGCTAGACTTTAAATTAGATATTGAGATTTCTAATTAATTTAGTTTATTAAAAAAATCACATATTTGCACAATTCACCTATAAGGATTGACTTCATGTAAACAAATGCAGCAACATGTTTGTCTGTTTTAGCTTAAACTTACAAGTGGCCGGTCTCGATGGGTGTTTACCGCCTCCACATTCAGATAAAACATTTCCACTTTACAGCCTAGGAGGTAAAAGATTAAACACATTCAGATTTTATTCCTGTTTGTTGTTGAAACAGTCTTATTTCCAGGTGAAGACCCACCGTATGCAACAGGAGTGAGCTTGAGCACCGTGTGCAGGGGACATTTCATGTATGGAAGATCTTCTGCGGCATGAAGAACAGAGGGTTGAATTGTCATCTTGTGAGATCTGCCGTGTGTGTGTGTGAATGTGTGTGTTCATCTGACCTGCACCCTTGTCCAGGAAGTAAGCCAAGAGACAGCGCATGACAGCCTGGTGGCAGATGACCAACACGTTGCCCTGCCTCTCTAACTCCATGATAACTGGCTCCAAACGCTGAACAAGATCCTGGTAGGACTGAAGGGAAACACGGGACAGTTTCTCTCAAAGGGAAATATCCGTAATCATTACACTGTGAAACACCCTGGCGCCTGTTTCTGCATGAATAAGATGCAGACGAGACAAATTCTGGAATATAAACAGTTGTGGGAATAATTCCTGCTCACCTCTCCTCCTGGGTAACGGTAGTGATATTTGTCCTGGTCCCTCAAAGCAAACTCCTCTGGAAATGTCTCCTGGATCATTTGGTAGGTCATCTCCTCACACACGCCCTGGGAAGCAATAAGAAAACATTTACTGTCGGTGGAAGATATTTCACTGCAAACATTAAAGAAAAGTTTCAAGTTGGTGCAATGAGCAAGAAAGCAGCCCTTGAGCCTAAGCCAGGTCGAATATAGCAGATGTAGCTCTGTTCTGGCATTGGCAGGGGTTAGATGAGCCTCATCTGTTCCACAGAAAACAAAAGAGTTAACAGATTTAAGCTTTCTGTGTAAAATATGGCCAAACCAGTCATATTTCCTTACAGCCTGTTGGTTGTTGGCCACATTAAATCTAAACAAAGTGCTCAGTTCGTTTTATATTTGTGCTTTATTCCTAAAACAAATCATGTTTTATAAGAAAAATACGTTTTGTTGGGTATATCAGTAATATAAGGATTAACATAACTGATAGCATTACAAAAATCCTTCAGTGCCCATCTGTATAATGTCTTCTTTACAACACAAATGAAAGTTTTTTTCATATTTTTATTTTCTTTTAGGATATTTTATAATTGAAATGGATTGAAACCGGTGAAAAGATCAGATCTAAACTGCCATATTTTCTGCAAGGTCTCTAAGAAAGAGAAATTTAGTTTCTGTTCTTCCAAACCAAAAAGCTAACTAAAACTTTTAAAGCAGTGACTCATTATACTGACAGCATCGATCTCGTTGAGGATTTTCCACTGCTCGTACGGCACGCCGAGCTCCTCGGCTGTCTGGATGGTCCTCCTCAGCTGACTCGTCCACACCTTCAGATCCGACAGCCTGTGCTCGTCAATAAAGTCCCGCAGAGCGTGGGCGAACTGGGGACGAGGGAGACAGAAGGAGCTGTTTATGGTGATCTTATTCGGGGAATGGAAAATGAAGAAGGTTTAATAAAATAAAGGTCACGGCTCGGGTGTGTGTAACGTCACAGCACTTTGGTTCTGCAATCTGTAAGACGAGGAGAGAACAGTGTCGTACCTGTTTCCCGTGAGGTGAAAGTTCAGAGTCTCCTCCGATGCGTCCCTGGACGTTGTGGTTGCTCTCCCCGTGCCGACACAGGTAGATGGAGTGGGAGTGCACGTGGATGTTCATGAGGTAGTAAACGATCTTGCTCTGAATGTAGTCCTGCACCCGGTTGACCAGAAAACGCTGTCCCACGTTGATAACCTTGATAAAAGAGAGATCCCTGCAGCACCCGGGGAAATGTGTTTAGCATCACCATCTAGTGTTTGACTTCTGTAATGTCAACAACAGTGGATGCTTAATCGGAGGAATGAGTGTGTTTTCATGAATCCTTACTTGTCGTAGTCATCAGGATCTAACGGTTGATAGGTGACCATGTAGCACTCGATGCGTTTCAGGAAGTCCTCCATTATTCTCTCTCTGTGTTTTTCAGGGTAGTCTGGGCTGGACACTTTGACTTCCTGAAACAAACATTTAAAAGATGCTGTGAACAAGCAGCACACTTCCTACCAGCTCCCACGGCGAGTGTTATTAGATCGGGAGTTTTTAAAGCTGGTGGATCTCACAGACAAGCAGCTGAAATTGAATCATACCAGAATATTTGCAGCGATGACGTCTGGATCATCACACACCGACTCGACAAAGAACACCTGTTGAGAAAAAAAAAACACTTCAGTTTGTCAGTTTACACTAAATATTCCTGAAACTAAGAACTAAGTCAATGTAACAAAAAATGTAGTCCTGTTTATTATCAAGTTATGTTTTACCTTGAAGGCGTTCTCCTTCACAAAATCCTGAATGAGATCCCGTCGTTCTCTTGTTGTGTTTGTTGCATCAAAAACCTGACGAAAGAGGAAACGCCTGTTAGGACGTGGTCGCCTTAATGCTAGAAGGGCTTCAGTTCAAGCTATTTTATAAATGTTGAAAACAGGTCAGACGCTCCAAAAGTTTAAGCGCGCTGACTCACCGCAATCTGACCACCCTCCTCCGTCAGGTACGCCTTCACATCCTGCAGAGCTACCAGAGCACACTGCCTGCAGGAGGGGGGGCAGAACACAGTCAGGCCCTCCGCATCGCCACTTTATCAACCACGCGACAAACAATCGCTGCTTTTTGAAATGAATATAGATATAAAGTCGGCTCAGGCTCAGACTGATCTGCAAAGCATCCAGAGAAACGCAGTTCTTGGAGGCAAAAACTGAAGAAATCTGTGGGGTTGAATTATTTCCCACAGCTCTGTATATGACCCAACAAAGCCTCAGAGAGGAAGAAACACAAATCTGATATAACAAAATGTATTACTATCTCTAACACCGGCCAGCCGATACGTCAGACTCCAAAATGAGAAAATGTCAGGTATATTTCCTGTTCCTGTTTCCTGTTTGATCCAGGCTAAACCCTCCAGGGCTCGTGTCACCTTGAGAGTGACAGCGACAGCGGCAGCTCGTTTCATATCTGGGTCACAATTCAGCAGAGGGACGCTGTCAAGAGCCTGCCACATTTTTATTATAGCCGAGCTTATTACAAACTCCATTTCATCTACTCCACCATCAGATACAACCAGGAGGGAAAGAGGCTGTTTTTTTGTTTGTTTTACAGATTTAACAAACACAAGAGTCTGTCATGCACCTGTCTGTTTAAGGTAGCAGAAACACGTGGCTGAATTTTGACTCTTGGCCAAAAGAAAAAACAAAAACAGCTGAGTCACTGTTGCAGCAGAGGAGTCTGATAAACACTAAAGGGATTCCTGCTGAAAGGAGAGACTGCAATACTCAGATTTTTCTTTTATAGAGGCTGAAGAGGAGCACATAATGGGTCCAGATGCACAAGTGGAACTTACTTTCTTATTTTCATGGCTTCCTCATTGTCGTGGCGGAAGAAGTCGTAGGACTTATAGGCTCTGACTGCCTCTCTGCGGTACACGCCCAAGTTAAAGACTGTAAAATACAGACATTTCATCAAATCTGTGCCCTCACTGTGATGAAAAACTGCTGATCTGACACTTTATTTTCTTAGATATTTACCTTCTTAAACGTCATATTGACAAAATTCTTCTACCTGATCATAGATTTTGATTCCTTCTTTTGGTTTATAACTGATAAATAATCACTAATGAGCTACAATAACCTCTGTGATGCATGGATTGTTTATGAACAAAGCTGAATAATCATCCTTATAACAAACAGCAGACATGACTGATGCAAAATGGAAGCCATGCAGGACGGCAGAAGTCTTCTATACAGGTACCTAATGAGGGTCCATTTATAAATGTTTTATTAATGCTTTATATGGAGGTTATTCATGAGTTTGTAAACACTTTATAAAAATGATAAATAATTTATAAAACAGTTGTATTAAAACAGTTCATGCAGGCTCACTGCATGAAGTTCTGCTCTTTTATTTCTGTGATTTATTGCTAGTTGCTCGTGATTCTTTTAACTAAACTTTGTAACAAATGATTTATCTACAAACTGACAAATGTTTGATGTTTAAAATCTAAATTATGAAGAAATTAATCAAAGCACAACACTTAATTTGATCAAATACTGAGCCTGCTTCAATGTATGAACAGTGCTTTATAGCTCTTTTTTATTTAAATATTTTAAATGCTCCATAAACTCATTATAACCTGTTTATAATCCATTATATAAATCTTCCTATAACAAACGTATTTGCTCCTAAATCATGTTTCAGTATTTTTCATATAATTCTTTTTTCATGATGCAGTTTCCAAAAATATGACACATATATGTGTGTAAGCTGCAGCTCTGCTTTGTTTTAAAATGTAAGAAAATTCAACTTAGAAACATTTTCACATTATTTTATTCTCTTTATCTTCTGAAAAACCTGCATTATTAGATACTAATCGTGTTTTGAAATGTTCTGAAATTAATAATATGTGCTAAAATACTCAACATGGCTTACAAATGAAATCTATAACATGGTTATCATTGAAGCATTTAATCAGCTAAGCTCTCAGGTGAGTTAATAGCTGAGAGACAAGAATCTTAAAAACAAACAGTGTAATAAGTTTGACTCCACCTTTGGTTGGGACTCCTATCCAGTTGAGATAGCGGGTGAGTTTCTTGGACATGTAGGTTTTTCCTCTTGCAGGCAGACCTATCATCACGATCATCGTTGGAGAGTTTGTCATATAGGAAGCCCACGCTGCAAAGGGCAGAATGTAAATGTTTAAAACCACAGAAATAATGACAAACAGACACTGATGTAGGTTGTGTTACTCTTTCTGTTGTTAAGAACCGACTCGGCCATGTGTCTGTTGGACAGAAATAATGTCTCTCTGGACACAAATACCAGTGATTGGTTTGAGTTCAAACACGTTATATGAAGAAGAAACATCCTGGGAATGAAAAGGAATTTTCTCATGGACACTGGAAAAAAAGTGTCAGAGAGTATTTTCACATCACTGATCACATTTCTGTTCTTCTTCGCCCACAAAGACAAACCAAGTATCCGTAAAAACAATTAAAACCATCCCAGCCGGACTGAAGACGCTTCTCTACAAAAGAGGTGATTAAAAATACATTTGTGAATTGGATCTGGACTCAGCAACAACAAAGCTTGGCCTCAGGTTACAGGCAGCACCTGCAGACCCATTCAAGCAGGACTCGGTCTAATATGGGGGGTTTACTTACAGCATTTCTTCTCGTTCAGCCTCAGGTCTGATTTCTTGGCTTCCGTTGAGTTTGTGGAGGCTCCGTCGTCTCTTTGGGAGCTGGACATGCTCAGATTTGACCTCGATTTCCCCAAATTTAAATCAGAGGGACGCGCTCCAAACTGGAATATGAGAAAAATCAACAGAAACGGGCAACATGGGATGGATTATCCTCACTCATCCAGCAGAAAATGTGCACCATACTTTTTTACAATATAGACACGATGGGTTTGTGTTTCCATGGCAACATCGAGGAAATGAGCTGAAGATGCTGCTGCCACATCATGGGACATCATTCCTGCAATCTGATCTCAGCACAGCAGGGTGACTGGGCTCAGTCACAGAATCTACGCATTACAAAAAAAAAAAAAAACATATCCAGTAACATAACCACAAAGAGTTTCTTTACTTGCGCGGGTTCCTGTCAGGTGACGCACTGAATCGTCCTGGATGTGGCGGACCAAGGGTTCGCACGTGCCGCTGCGGCCGCAGGAGCCCGTGTGCTCGGTCTGCCCTTGGAGTCGAGGCGCGTCCTCTGCAGGCTGAGGGCCGAGCCGGTGTTGTAGGAAAATCTGTTCCCCCTGCGTCGGGAGCGCGCACTGCAGCCAGAAAGTCAGATCCGACCGTCTTCACGGTGTTCTGATGAGCGCATGCGCATTGCCACACGGTTGGACGGAATAATGGGAAGCACAGATAGTCAGGATAACGGCGCTTCTGAGCCATTTCTCGGTAAAAACGACTCCACAGAATAGTGTTAAGGTTTTAACTTTCATTTCAGCCGACAGCTCCTGGTGATTGATAAATAAAAACAAATAAAAATTTCCGTCATTACCGGAGCTGCGCCTTTACGCACGGTACCGTAAAGGTGGTAATACACGCGACTGCACCATCCAGTGCACCTGAGACAAAGGAATGCTTATCGCCCGCCGCCGTTCATGCCATTTTATTCCAGGATCATCTCATGTTGAGAAAAGACGGAGTTTAAACTTTTTAAGACAACTTTAAAAATAATATTTTGCGCTATCAGGAGCAAGATCGTTAGATTTCAGATTCAGAGTCTGTGTTGGGAGTGACTCAGCTATTACCACAATAAATGTTAGCTCAATATCTGCACAACTGGCTGCGTTTTAGACACTTTTGTGTTTTGAAGGTCAGTTGACTGTGGCGGCCATCTTGGACTGAATTGACTCCAAACAATCAGTTGCAGAGGTAAGTCCAAAGATGAACCTCTGCCCAGTGGTTCATGAGATATTTTGCTAACAGACAAACAGGGTTGAGTCAGTTTTAGTCCAATAAGAAGCACTTGGAGTGTGTGTTGTTAACGACTCTCAGATACAACCACACAGAACTTTAGCACAACACCTGCACAATTTACCAAGTTTGAGCCATTTTTGTGTTTTCTGAGGTGATCAGTGGTTGATATACATCCAGAGATTACTTTCTGAGAGTTGCATGAAAATGTTTTCAGTCCTGCACAAGATATATTTTATAACAGAGACACATTAACACAGGAGCAAAAACATTATTGTCTGCCTTTGTGATAATTATTGCCAACATCTCTGGCTGGAAAAAACAACACTTTATTCCAAACATTTTCTCTCAAATTTGGTCCTGGATACAGAAAGGTGGTCAAAGAGGAATGAAATCAGATCATAGGAGCTAAATCAGAAACAAGAATAAATAAAGTACAAATAATCATTTGGACACCCCTTAAATATACAAAAGTCTATAAAAAGTGATTTAATACATCTTGTTTCTTTTACATTTCATTAAAAAAACTGAATTCCCCAAATATGTACACCATCAGCATTAACCAACACGCTGAGTCACATCCATACAGGAGGGACATTTCAGTCTGGATACCACAGAAGTTTGACAGGATCTCACGTCTCAGCTTAGTGCTATATTAAACCACTTACAAAGGAACGTCCAGGGGTCAGAGGTCAGGCACTGCGTCTGTGGCAGAGCGGATGGAAACACACACGCCCCCCACCCACATCAGCTGAGCAGCCAGAAACGGTGTGTGAGTGATTGTCGGAGCATCTCTGGCCTTCGAACGACTGACGTTTCACCAAGAAGGCGCACGTGTGTGTGTGTGCTGGTTTATATATCAGATTACCAAGAATCATTAATATTAATTATTAATGGAATTTGAACAATTAAAGCGCTAATAAAACTCGTCTTTATTCTTTTTCTGTAAACTGTGTTTGGACATGCATTTCCTCAGGCCACCAGGGGGTGCTGCAGCTCCTTCAGCACCCTCACTTCTCACGACCTTGGACAGAGCAGACCGTTTCTGGACTCCAGTGTCCGACTGTTAGTGGCTTGTTGTTTTCTTCACATTAAGGTTTGATTTTCCACAGCTGGAAATAAATAAGTAAAAAAAAAGGTATTTTATTTTACCGAAGGTAAACGAGTGATGCAGATAATAGTTTCAGTAACGCAGGCTGTAATAAACAGTGTGACAATGAGGGAAAAACACTAGTTACTGAGAAATTTGATACACTTACAGATCGAATGTTTATGAAAAAATAAACTAAAGCATATAGAGCATATATGAAGAATATGGACCCATACACCTAAAGTCCATGTTTGTTATTATATATGCTACAACAGCTAATCAACCTTAGCCTAATCATAAATGGCTATAACTTTACATTTTAATCATGTGAGATATTGGATGAGTTTATGTTCCAAAATGGTTACAATGCATCATTTCTTAACACAAGACGATTTTAATCTAAAACTCTGACATGAAAGGTGGCAGGCGATGTGCGTTCCTTCAGTTAGTTTAGCTTTTTTATACACCTGAAAGCTACTGAGGAGATGAGAAGTGAATATACTTTTAAGAAAACTCGACTCACTCTAATGTTGAAGCCAAGCATTTCACTGACCACTGCAGAAACAGCAGACAGGATAACAACCTTTGTGATGTTGTAGATCAGAGGGTTCACAGTGAGACCCAGCAGTCTGAAGGGAGTATCCAACTCCTGCAGAAAGCACGACAAGTCCTTGAGATTTAGAATATGGGTAGTGTTTAAATGCATTAAAAACAGTGGCAGAAAGAGCTAAATTTAAAGAACATGGAGCACAAAGTTAGTAAGGATTTATTTATAACTTGATTTTAAGCACAATTTACTTTTTTACTGAACAGACACAACTGAAACCCAAGTAGAAACACAAGCATTTGATCAAATTAAGCGCCAATTTATAAAAAATAATTAAAAAGTTCAAATGTATGTTACCTTCATCAGCTTTGTAGCCAGTTTTAACACGTTGTTCACGATATTGAGTTGTTCTTTCTGATAGGGCTTTTTCTCCATCTTCAGATACAAATTGATCTGCAACCAACAACAGCTTTACACGCTCTAACCTGCACAGCAAAGACTGACAAATTTATTCTTAAACCTACAAACAAGAAGTGCGGTGGGACCACAGGGGACCTGGTCACAGCTCTTAAAACCAGTTTGTCTTTTTGTTTTGGCACTGGTGGCACAGTGGCTGGTCATGGTCCCAGTAACTGTGTGTTTTAGCTCCTGCTTTAGAGCAGATGCTTTCTTACCACAGTGGGGACCACTGAGTGACATAAAGGTCTATACATAAGATTGACCGATTGGTTGAGCAATTTTAAAGCTCTTCCAGGACCCACACCATTTATAAACAATGTTGGCATTATTTATAATAATAAATAATCATTGGTAAGATGGAAAACTTCCTGAAGAAAAGAAGAAACGTCAAAGTCCAAACTTTACTGAGCCTATATTCTTCTTGGGTTCATCTAAAAAGAAAGAAATTTCAGCAGGACTTCTGCAGAACTCTCCAAGCTGGACACCTACCAGACCCTCAAACAATTTCAGGACAAAATTTTAAAAATAAAGCAGGACTACAAGAAGGTAAAAGGCCACAACAACAGCTCTGATGACTCTATCCTCCATTGTTGTTGTTGTTGAAAGTCACATGCAGTGACACTGACAGTCGGTCCCCAGGTGGTGCAAAAGCAAACACAGGTCCCCATAACCCTATAACTGATGTGAAAACACCTAATGACTCAGTTGATCCTACTGTTCAGAGCTTAAAGCTCCTGCACCTCCTGCCTTCTGCAGCCAGGGGGCCTCACCTGCTCAGTCAGCAGCATGGAGGAGTTGCTGTACTTGGAGTTGGTCTCTGAGCCCAGAGTGGCGAGTCGCAGCAGGAAGAGGAGGAGGGAGGAGCACCACACCACCAGCTCCCAGTTTATTAAAGACTCTAGAAACGTCTTGTGGTTGTGCAGAAGCTGAGGTGGGGCAGAGGCGGTGTTACATGTTGAGACAGCGAGGGTATTTGGCTTCAAACAGATCTGAGCTCAGTTATGCAATAAGCATAGATTGTTGCATATTTTCAACATGTTGTTATTTCAGACTTCCTCTATTTATTTAACACAATAAAATCAACATTCTTCATACACATCAGACCTGATCCAATATGTGTGACTGACCTGGGAACAGATGATGAATGAAAAGGAAAGTGCTAAAAGGAATATTGTTGAGACAATGACATCTACGGAGCGCTGCGGGCCTCGTCTCTGTAACGAACAGCAAAACAATCATATCTTGTTACCAAAACAAGTGCAGGACAATCCTCTGTGAGCAAAGCAACACGTGACAGTGAGGGTTCACTCACCCTGAGAAAAGAACGAAGTGACAACCACATCTTTATGTTTTTCACTTTCTTCAGCCTGAAGTGAGGAACCTCCGATTTTTTGGCCTTGCGAGCTGATGTGAGATGGCTGAAGTATTTGGCAAATAAGAGTCTCTGTAAGAAAACATGGATGCACACAGTGAAAAATCATAACTTTAACAATAACTTAAAAAGAAAATATATACTTCTATATGAATTTGCAAAGATTTTTGTGACAAGCAGCCATAAAATAAGAGGAAAATGTTTGGACCTTTTTGTGTAACAGTTACCCAGGCATTATAAATAGCTCATCTAGTACAATAGCTGTTTTTCACTAATTCTACCTTGTTTACAGAAAGAAAAACAAATAAACTAAGACATGAGAGCTGGCTCAAGACTTTTGAACAGAACTGCATCCTGTGAACTGCTTGTTTTCTATGGATTTGGAAAAAATGAGGCTGTCTTTTGTCAGATCCTTTGTTGTCTGTGATTAGTTGAAAATGACATGGGTCGGTTTTTCTTTTCTATTGCATCCAAATGAGCAAGTCAAAATGAGCAGCAAGGGATGAGTACATTTCCTAAATGAGCGGGGGAAGAAAGTGTTTGCCGGTGGGAGGAAGTGACAAATTAGGGAAAGAACGTAGAAGCTCATTAATCTTTGATTCACTGAATGTGGGAATAAAATCACAAGAAATGATCTGCTAGTTAATGCACAGCCTTGGCTGAACTATACTTTGGCCTTTTCTTCGGCTCTGAAACAACCCTGTTATGTTTTATTGGCGAAAAGACCGATCTGGGTGCATATGCTGCTTCCTCGTCTGGATCGGAGGCTCCGCCCACTCAGCGCTCCTCTGCCATGAGCCAGCACGTAAACAGTGCTGATCTTCTGAGGGCAACATAGATCGTCTTTCTTTGTTTACCAAAATGAGTCTCTTGGCAGGCATTAGGCAAACATGTTAAAAGATAATGTCAGAAAACAAACCCAAAAAAGCCAAAACTGCAATCAAAGCCTTTCAGGAAGCGATGCTAACTTTGTGTTCTTTAAGGTAGTATCTCAATGGGATGCGACTGCTGTGATTGGTGGGCAAAAATCATTCATGAGGGAGTCTCCAGAGTGTTTCACAACATTCACCTGAGTTCTCAGTTTCCTCCTTTGAGTCGCAGAGGCACGCAATCCTGTCACTGGAACTTTGAACATGTTCTAAGAAATTGTGCAGGAAAGTTTCCTTCAAAATAGTCCCAGAGGTGACGTGGACATCGTGGACATGTGGATAATTAAATAGCATGGATGGGTTGGAATACAGTTTTGCAAGCCGTGCATGCAAAGATAAATGGTGATTGTCAAAGACTGTCCGCTCAGAACTCAGCCACCTACCTCGCTTGGTTGCAAACACTCAGATCTGAGTGAAAATGCAACAGAAAGTTTGTGCATTTTCTGCACTTTTGAGTCAAGGTTGAGTTGATAACTAGGTTCCAGCAGTCACAGCCCAGTGAGATTTTATTTTAAGAGTTAGTGACGATATCCACAGTTTGACATAACTCTAAAGTAAAGAGAAGCAACAAGATAATAATATGGAGTCTTCAAAGGTAGCAAACACTAAGATCAAACCAGATGGAAAGTGACTGAGGTTTAATCTTTTATCAATACACCTAAAGGTTTCGTCAATTTTAATAAATCTAAGCAAAGTTAAAACTCAATTAGTTTAGTATAAATGAAAAAAGAAGTAGAAGAGTTCCCCTGAGACGCATTGATAAACTCTGAGTAAAGTGGTAAAACTGCTTCAGGTTCACCTACGTTGGAAGTCTCACCTGTTTGTAGGTCCTCTCAGCCACACACATCATGAAAAAGAACAGGCCTGTGAGGCAGACTCTTTGAACCGTTGTGATGAAGAAGAAGGCGTAAGCTCGGCCATCCGTCGGCCCCACTGCGATTTCAACCAGCTGTCCGAGAGAGAGCGAGCTAAGGCCCGGCATGTCCAAACGCTGAGCCAGGCGGAATGCGAAGGGAAGCAGCGCCAGCGTGGCGGTCATCAGGCCACCGAAGACAAGGTAACCAATACCCTGCTCCACTAACTTCACCTGAAACAACAAACATTTCAGACAGGTAACATCTGCTTCCACTGCTTTTCTGAAACAGTTTTAGACACTCTTAGTTAGATCTTTCAATGGGAGTGTTAAAAAAAAGATTATAACAGCAAATGATTCGAATTTTTGGTCAACAGAGTCATAACAATGAGTTGTTCCCAGCAGCATGTAAGTAATTCTTTTCAGAGATTTCAGAATAATAGAAAGGTGTGAAGGTGTACCCGTGTGAGGATGATCCCGCTGATCTCCAGTACCGATATGTCTGCTTTCTTGCACTCCCCGTTCTCCCATATTATAGCGCTAACGCGGTCCTTGGAGGGGTGACATGCCTGAAGCCAAGTCAGCTGGCTCTGAAATTACACACGACAGTCAGCAACGTGTGTACATGTAACCTGGCACGTCACGGCCCATATGAGGTCATTTTGGGGCTCTTTTTGACTTTATATGGTGCAGTTTATAGATTACAGTGAAATATACAAAAATATTCATGACATAATTAAATTTAATAATATGAATAAGATGCACCACCTAAAGAAAAAAAGCAGCAGAAGAATAAGTTGAGATTGAGGGATATTTACATTGCTGATTCCTTGTTGCAGGCTTTCATCACCGCTGCTCAGAGTGGTGTTTTGTTGGAGGTTCAGCCCAGCGCTGTACCTCCCATTACTCTCACTGTCACTGCTCCCTGTGGAGGCGGAGTCAGGCTCCTGGAGGAGCTCCTCCCACATCGTGTCGTCAGTGTCAGAGGCAGGACGAGAGCCCAGCCTGAGGCGCTGCACCTCCTGAGGCTTCACCTTGTTGGAAGCCACATTCCCCTCCTGCCCCCAGCAGAAGGCATTTTATCATTAAGAGTGCACTTCTTCATTATTGTGCATTAGAAACACAGACTCTACGCAAACTACAGGTCTGAGGCAAGGGAACATTTAATTAAACATACTTTAAAACTGAATTTGCCCCTTTAACTTCTTGTGCAATAAGGTTTACCTGAGGTCTTGGTGCCGGTTTAGGGTTTGATTTCACGACTCTCTTCCTGACAGAAGATGCTGAAGCAGATACTGATGCTGGGCTAGCTTGGCGAACCTTTTGATGTTTTGGTCGAATTACTTCCACTGAGGGTCCATTTTCCTCTTCCTCACTGGAGAGATCATCAGAATGACATTTACTCTGAAAAACAACATAAACACATATAAAGATCTGAGATTTATTACACTAAGAGGAATCAACATTTCCCTGGTCCGGTTCTTAACAAGTTTACAACATATATTAGAGACTGACACCTCTTTAGGTCTATCTGATATTTCAGCTTTGACTAAGTGTGTGATGCGTGTGGTGGACCTCAAGGTTCAATTCTTGGTCCAGTGTTATTCAGTTTTTATGCTTCTAATTGTACACGCTATTCAGAAACTATCTCAATATTATATGCAGATGATTTGCAGTTTTACATTTCCGTATGTTTTGTTGATTCTATAAACACCATTATACAATGTATAAATGATAATAACGTATGGAAGTCATGCAACTAAACTAAGATTAAGCAGAAATATGAGTCGTTGGTGTTAAATTTTAGAGGAAAAAGTTGCAGCTTTTTACGGTTTTCTTTCTCTGAAGTGAAAAAATGAAGCGAATGTGAATGAATATGTCTGTGTATTTTTTATAGTTTTGTTGAAAGGCACATTGAAAACAGATCTATGTAAATAAAGTTTAACTTGACTTGGTTAATTTTACAAAATGTGGGTGAAAATTTGTCTGATTTTATACAAATTGAACAGATATCAGATGAACATGTCATGAGGTGTTTTTTTTCAGATAACAGACATTCCCACAACAATAAGGGAGAAACACAAGACAGAAAACGATTGCATATCCACTTGGCCTCTTCTGGGCGCTTTAAAGCACGTGCCGAATTTAATACTGATATTATCAACTCCAGATAAACCTTACTCCATCTCTGCCTCTTTGTTTTCCCAATGTGCGTGGGTGTTAGACAGAGAGGGAGAGGTCGCTGCAAATAAAGCCAAAATCCAACACAGCATAATCAGAATTATTTATAGCCTTCACTTGGCTTGACCCGGGCGTTCTGCCGCTAAAGATTTTTATGAAAAAGCGATCCAACATGATGCCAAAAGGTTCAGCTGCAGCCAGCCTATGAGAGACGAGTGCATGTCTGAAAGGAGCTTTAGTTGCACCCGGAAACAGGATTTATAAGGAAATCTAACGAGACTATTTGTTAACTAAACTCTAATTTACCACACCTGGAGTTAAAACACGATTATTAAAGCTTTACCTTTCATCGGGAAGCATTAATAATTAGCATGCCAGCTCTTTTACACAGTCTGTTCATGTATATTTTAGCAACAATAGTGTCATTTATGTGCCAACAAAGAGCTAAAAACATTTAAGAACAAAACTGTCCTCCCATAGACACATCACACATAAAAAGTATTTTATAGTCACTTTGAAAATTGCTTCTGCTGCCGAGAACGAGGCTTTTACTCCTCCATCCCCCACAGTTCAACGACACACATTTGTTGACTCCAAAGACTGACAGAGATGAGACCGTACCCTCCTCTCCTCGCGTCTGAATAATCGCTGGCTATCTTCAAACTGCCAGAGCCCCTGCAGCTCCGTGTTCCTGCTGTCACTCTTTTCTTCGGATTTTTTCAGCCCTCTGCCCTTCCTCGGCCTGTAGAAGACGGAATAAAAAAAAGATTGCTCAAAGAGAAAAAAGGAGAAAGATATATTTCCTTACAACCGCTGTTCCTAAAGCCCTAAACTCAAATACATAACATAGTATATATGTACAAATTTCTGGTTTAAAAATTTAAATAATAATGTCTTATTCTCAGTTAGTCCCAGTAAAAGTAAACAGATTATTTACAGATTTATAGACAAGATTAAATAAAGGAATAATATAATAAATGCACAAAAAATTATATTTTTGATCAATAAATACATAAATTAAGACATTTTTATGACAAAATAAGGGCCTGCTTTTATGTATAATGCAACAAGGAAACTGAGAAGAAAGTCTAAAATCATTTACGTTGGTAGGTTTGTGAAAACTGTGCTTTTAATAAGGAGCGAAAGTCTTAAAAACTTGCAGATCCACTTTGACATCAGCTGGGTAGAAACATTTTAATTTTTTGATATTTCTTTTCCATTTGAATGAGTTTATATAAAAGTTGCAGAGTTTTTGCATGTTCCTAAAATACAAATGAGCACTGAAATCATTTATCTTGTGCCAGAAAGCTGGTCTGAAATCACAGCAGTGACAGAATCTGAGCGCCTTTGCTGCACGGCACACAGTTAATGAGAAGTCTCTGGGTGCTTAATGTGGGAGTTTATGTATGAGCCCAGAGGTGAGAGTCTGTTGAGATAAAAACAAACAAAATAAACAGCACCTCCTCCGGCGCGCAGGGCTGCTGCTGCTGCCAGCAGCTGGACTGCCCGAGGGCCACCGGCTGGACTCAGTGGAAACAATCTGGCAGTGCACGGTGCCCAGCAGCAGCATGAGACACATGGGCCCAAACACCTCGCTGGCACTCGCCCGGGGGACCTCCAGGTACAGAGCCACCGCCGCCACTGAGGGGAGCAAAACATTTGGCAACAACAAACAAAACGGTCTCTTTGGGGAGACATAACAGAATTCATGTGTACTAATGAGGTCTCTTCTGTGCTGCTCAGGTGTGAGATGGAACAGGTTTATTGTGGTGCATAAATGAATTTAAACAATCAGAATTAAGTCAGTGGTTTTAGATTCTGGGACTGGAATAAAACGGAAGGCGACTGGAAAACACATTTATGATTTTGAACAGCAGCTTGTCCTTGAAACATATCAAACCCCATTTTCTTCAAGTACGTGTAAACATGCTCAGCAAACTCAGTTTAATTACAACACAAAGCAAACACATCAATATAAGAGTGTGTGTTTGTTTAAAACAGGAAATGTGTTATTTGGACGCTGCTACATCTCATTTATGTGATCACTAACCCAGGGTCTGCAACCTTTACCATCAAAAAACCCATTGGGAGTAATTTATACACCTTTGGTAAGATTAAAACACTGAACTCTGAAGGTCTATGTGAGCCCTTTCTTTATTTGTGAAAATTATTTATAGGTCCTCCCCTGAAATAATAAAGCATACAGTTAAAATATATATATATAAGGCCAGTTTATTGGATATTTATTTGTGACTTACTGAATGTTTTTAAATTAAAACAGCAACCTTCGTTCACTCCAGCTTTAATTCTGTTTCTATCAAAGGTGAGCTTTTAATTCTGATTTTTATTGTCAAATTGGTTTGCTATGATTTAGTAAAAACCCTTACTTTAATGATTTGTCTGTCTCCTTGCCTTAAAGGTTTTTAATTTGTTTAGTTTTTAGTGGATTTGAAAGAAAGATCAAACTGTAAGAAAAGTAGTTAAAGTAGCTAACAGGCTAAAAAACTACAAGCATGATCTGATTAATACGTTTCGCTCTTTGTATTAGTGGCATCATTCGCACATTTGCCTTTTCTCTTATTGCTATGAATGTGAATAATCATCATTTCCATGTTAATTCTGGTCAAAGCTACAAAGAGCCGCAGCAGAGAGCCCAACGAGCCACATGTGGCCCCAGAGCCACAGGTGGCCCCAGAGCCACAGGTGGCCCCAGAGCCACAGGTTGCAGACCTCTGTTCTAACCTTTTACGGCAGATCTGTCTTGTGGGAAACATAGGTGGGGATTACAAACAGAGAGCTCACCTTGTAGGAAATAAAGCACGAGGATACATGCGGAGATGGACTTGGATGTCACCTGAATCCACCACTGAAAGAAGAACGGGTACAGCAGGACTCGGACCAGACCTTTCCGAGTCTGAGCTGTCCACGGACTCTCCGGTTTGGCTTTGCTGAATGTTGAGCCTAAGAAGGCGAAAGAACCAGAAACAAACAGAGCAGAGTTAAATTTATTCAAACACGAGTTTGGGTTAATGTAAGAATTTACATTAAATGCATTTTAAGACGGACGTCTTCCCATCTGTCCTCACCTCTTACTAAGTCAACATCGATGAGGTCTGGTTTGATGTGACCAGTCTTCTTTGGTTTGTTCTCTAAACCCTGAAGGCAACAGATACCTCAGGTTACAGATAACAGCAACACAAACAACGACTTCTTCACAGAGAAATGTGCCTTACAACGAGATCCGCTGTCTCCAGCGATTTCTCCCAGACTTGTTGATCGTAGGCGCCGATCTGTAACAAAAACAGCAGCAGCAGCAGCAGCAGCTTTCTCATTGTTTAGATCCAAACAAAACCCAACAAGAGACACAAGCAGTTCAGCTGAAATGTGTCCGGGTTAGCACAGAAAGGCCAGCTTTTGAACAGTCAAATAAATAAACACCCTGGTTTAATGACAGCATAAATTATCCAAATGAAAAAAAAAGACATTAAATCATTCATTTCAGGCAATCATCTCAAGTGGACAGATAATAATGAATCTACATCAACTGTTGGAGGTAATAGCTAAGACTTAGCAGCATAATCCTCCAAACACAGCAACAAAAATGCCTCCTTTTGTTCTCTCCTGCTTCTTACACAAGTTATTACTAGTTGGATCAGGGCTGGGCGTGATGGACAGAAATACCAAAAGGTTTAGGCTGAGAAGAGAAACACGATACAAAACAGACTGGTGTTTTTACAGGTGGGCTACGTTTTTAAATGGAGTTTTAAGAACTTTAAAACTGGGATCATATTAGAACCCTTTTAGGTTTTTTTCTTGCAAATGAATCTGTGCAAATATTGACAACGATCCATACATAAAAACAAAAATCTTATGAGAGAAACATTTTAATCTCAAAAACAAAAGGGACACTTGTTGCCCAAACCACGACTGATATAAGGATAAATAACAAGGTTAGAATAATCGACTACAACGCCTAGAAAAAACTGAGAAAATTGAGTAACTTTGGTTCAGTCTTGCAGAGTTCCTTCCACATTTTCAAGTCCCTTTTTTTGTCAAAACATAATTTTCTACAACTTACCAAGTTTGTTCAGGAGTGTGAGCGCATGTAAAATGTTTGGATCAGGGAAAGATTTTTTTCCTTTGATTAAACAATTATATTTATTATTATATTTACTTATTATTAAAGTTGTAGTTTTTTGCCTAGATAGAATATTTTTGTTCAAAAGTTACAAACTCCTGTTACCTCAGCTTGGAAAACAATAAACTCTACTTTTTATTTATTTAATGGCTCTGTAATGATTTATCATTACATCTTCCTGATGATGATGATGATGATGATGATGATATAAATAGTACAGACAGGGTGTCCAACAACAAAGAATAATCTGTGTGCCATATTTCCATTTTGGGAAGTTTGTAAGTTGTATATGAATTAAAAGTTAATTTTTCATATTTCTAGTTAATGTGAAATACTCTGCACATTTCAGCTCAGTTCAGAAGTAAAGATAGTCTTTAAATGGAAATGTTTTCTATTTTCTATCCTTATCCAGACCCAGAAAATACAAAATAAATCAAACTGAACTTTTCAAGACTTTGTAGGATCCACAGTTTGTTTTACGAGCGCCGTTTTAACATTTTGTCAGGACACAGAGGACACAAAAATAAATTAAATCCAACACATTAAAATAATATATGCTGAACTGGTTTAGACTTCTTTCTTCCTGAGACCATTTGTATTTGTTTAAGGTGTGAAATATAAAAAAACTGTTATATTTTGCTCATTAAGTCCTACAGTATTGTTTCAAATTCATGTTATTATATTTTACACATATTATCACACATATATTGAAACATATAACCAGAGGCAAAGAGAGAAAGAGGAAGAATATGTTTAGGAAATGCTTGTTAGTGCAGAAAAAGGTACTGATCCTACCTTCTCTTGATACCAGGCTATTCGGACCATTGTTATCAGTAACAAAAGCCAAAACACTCGGATCAGGGCATGTTACATGACTGGGCTGAAGTCTAGATGTCAGGTAAACAGGAACAGACTCTGATAGAAATAAATAAAAAATAAATGCAACTATTTATTGGAAAAACAGCAAGCACCTTTTTAAAAACAGACATCAACAAGCAGCTAAATGTTAGAAAATAAACAAACACACTTACCTAAAGCAAGACCTGACGCTGATTTTGGCACAAAATGGGTGAAATGTCTTCAAAAATCATAATAATTTCGGACTAAAAGTACTTTCAGAGTCTCATCTTCTTTTTAAGCTGAGGTGTCTTTAAATGCACGCCTGCTGTATTTTAACACGAATAATGACTCGTACATATTATATTTAAACGACTGCCCGCTTTATCACGCGTATTTAGATTTTTTTCAACGAATATTTCAACTGTTATGTACTTTTCAGCTAATTCTTCCGCTTTTCTTTTCCGGGTTTGTCGCGTTGTTTTCGTGGGTTTTTATTCTCCCCGGGTATTGTCTTTCAGGAGTTACTGGCCCGGTCACAGGCGGCTTTAAAATCGTTTAAAAAGCGCGAGTTTACCAAGATTTATGACACTGTGTATCCTTTAATCTTAAATTAAAATTCTGGGTTTTGTTGTGCTGGTAAAAAAATGTTTCACATGTGAATTTTGCTAACCGACAGGAGTGAGATCGTGCCTGAGCAGCTAAACTGAGGGCAAAATGAAGACAACGCGAAATCTCAAAACCTGAGCCAATCAGAGCGCAGCAAAGTCAGGCGCCGACCTTCTCAGTCTTTGTTGTGATTACAATGGTTAGAAATGTTATTAACTGCTATTTTCAAGATTGATATTTTTTACTTTAATTTGTTATTTTTGTTTCATAAATGCTTTTTGGCTAAAAGAAAAATACGAAAAGCTACCACTTCTGAGGTCAGCTTGTAATACCTTAGCTTTCTAATGATAAACATTTTCATTATTAATTAAAATCATAAATTGCATGCTGACTTTTTTTCCCTCTCTAAAACATGCATTATATTATTGTCAGTTTTTGCTATGACTCATTTACAAACAACACCTGAAACAGTTTTAAAGGCCATGTAAGCAAATTAGATAACAATTTATGTAAAACTTACAATAACTGCTTCCTGGGGCATTAAAACCTCTTAACTCTTCACTGCCGTCTTGTTTTGTGTCAGTATTGGGGATTCAAAACCCAATAATGATTTTAAAGCATCAAGCTATCTTAACTAAGATGCTGGGGAAAAGAAACACAGTAAGAAAATAAAACTTTGTATCTACTTTAATTGTTTTAGCTGAACATATTAATGAGCATTTTATACAAATAACCACTGCAAGACAGAACTTTTTAACTCTAAATTTTCCATTGTGCTACATACCAAAATGATAAGATGTGGGATGACAATTCTGATGCCATGCAGTTCAGTCAGCTGGCTGTCAAACCAGAAACAGCATCATTTATCATTGGACTCCTGAGTGTCCACAAGCGGTTGGTCGTGCTCTGCTGAACACACAATCTTCCCCTTGACCTTCTTGTTTGAGGATATGACGAAATACGGGCTGAGAGAGGCGTAGCAGGAAGAGAAGAAGACCCTCATATCAGCCACCACTGGTGAGACCTTCGGCATCGTCAGCATGTAGATCCAGATCACATTATCAATGCCGAAGAAGACGGCGTACAGAACCACCAGGGTGAGGACTGTCTTGGCTGCCCTGGTTTCTGCCCCTCCGCCCTGAGAGCGACGAATCCCTTTCACCTGTTTGCTGTGGCGGTGGAGAAGAAGGAGGATGTAACCGCTGGAGCCCACCATCAGGGCGACAAAGGCGAAATCCCGCCCGGAAACAGCCACTCCGTTTATAACGTAGGACAGGTTGTTTCTGAAGTCTACGTGACAGAAGCCGAGGTTGAGGGTGAAGGCAGGGACGGTGCCGTTACGTGGAGCCATAGAGAATAAAGGCGCTGCGATGCAAATGGCCATGTTGAGGAGCCAGAGCCCTGCAAACGTAGGAAGGACCAGTGAGGGAAGACTGGGCTTCAACCTGGACAGCCGGGGCCCAGCAGGGGCTATTGTCACCGCCTGAAACACACTGAGCATGCAGGTGATACAAACTGACAACGCCCGGCTGATCCGGTAGGCATAGATCACCACCTTGCAGCCGGGATCGTTCAGAAGGTTCCTCAGCCCAAACACAGTCATGGTCTGGGGTACGCAGCGGGTCAGGAGCAGCATCAAGTTGACAAAGGCCAGGTGGCACAAGATCATGTCCACAGGAAGGAGCTTTGTTTCGGAGCTGACGATGCTGGCGTACGCCAGAAGCACCACAGTGTTCCCAAAGATGCCCAAACCTGTTTGCAAGATGAAGGAGACGCCTTTGATGGTCACACACAGATCCATGACGCCCCGGCCTGCACAAGTCAAGATTTACAAAACGGAACAATAAATTTCTTATAAATAATCTTCAAACAATTTAAATCTCAGTTAGATCACATATAAGACACAAACTCTGTTGAAGATGATTCTCACCTGGAGCACCTAAATGTAAAAGCTTGTTAGTGAACTAACTGTCAAATGGGCCACAATTTAAAACCCCCGGTGCCCCCCAAGGCTACACAAGATTACACTGTTCAGCCCACAGTTTGGCAAATTAATGCAACAAACTAACTCCCATAGCCTCTGAGGAGTTGCATCACAAGGGAAAAACAATTTTAGCACAAGAGTGGCCAATATGGAACAGTGGTAAAGTGTTCATCTCTTAATTAAGTTTCTTCCAGTGAGGGGGACGATGAACAAACATTTATTTGAAGATAATATGAGACTTAATAAACAAATGAGTTTAAATATTTGTTAAGGTTACATTTTTTCAAGACAATACTAACACATTACCACCTCAGTCAGTTCTGCGTTGTGGATTTTCCCCTTAAATTATCTCTACTGTAATGTTGCTGATTGTTCATTTGTCTGAAGATTTAGCTAAATATTCAATGAACCAGTAGACAGATTTAAATGAAACTCTTGAAAAATAATGATTGGATGCACATCTACAACTGATTAATTTTTACAGTCAACCCTAGTCAAGATGGCCACCACAGCTAATCAACACAAACCAACACAAAAATGGCTATAGCTTTCAGTTTTACAGACATTAAGCTAAATTTGGTGTGCTAATAGCTAAGAATTATCCTCAACATATTCTCTGAGCAAACGGGTCAAACAGTTCTGTCCTTTCTCATCAAAAGATGATTTTAGTTTTAAACTCTGATACTGAAGGCGGCGGGCGATATGCATTCCTTCACAGAATGCAAGGCCTTTAATTACAACAAGCAAACACTGTTAAAACGAACATCAGTAAATTATTGCTTTATTTTTAGACAACCTTTTGCAACACCCTAACATTCATTTTCTCTTAAAGGTACTCATTGCAACATCAGGAAAACCAGTCAAAATCAACTTATAAAGTAAGAAACAAAATCTGCACTTTTTCCCTCAGAGTGAGGTTTACTGCGTCTTAAATTAAAAATTTGTAGGCAATATCTGTGAATGACTGCCATGGGTGTTTGTTTATCCACAGAAATAGCCAAAATGAAAATGGTGGCATCCATGGAAGAGCTGTTTGGGATAGATAAATCTGATGATTTGGATGTATTGGTACAAATTAAGCTCAGATTTATTGAGATAAAATCAATATTTCTGGGAAAAAACTGTAGTAAACTCTTTCAGTCTGCTCCACTTGATATATTTCAGTATAACCTTTTTATATTTGTACTTTTAAATACTGAATACATTTTCTATAATGTAATCCAGCTTAAATGTATTTATTTATTTCAAATTTTAGATTCAGGAAAAATGTTTTTTTAAAAAGAACCATGTTGCTTTCAGCTAACATGCCAACAGTTTTGCAGATTCTTTCCAATAATGGCATCTCCCTGCTTTTAATAAACTCTAATCTTCCAATGTCTTTAAAAGCCAGACAAATGTTATTGTTAATTTCCCAACAGAGTTAGAAATAATAATAAAAAAAGATCACAGTTAACCAATGGAGACAACAGTGTGTAGTTGTTGTTCATGCAAAAGACGTCATTGTGCATCTTTTACGAGCACAGATGGTGCTTTGTTGTGCGCGTCTTTCCTCCTTCATGTCCAGAGAACATGTTAAGAGACCCAGAGGAGCAAAACAATTAGCTGCAGGTATGTAACAATACGTGTCTGCGCTAATTGGGGGCATAGGGATAACCAGCAAATATTCATCTGAGCGGCAAATCTCAGCTTTGACAAACGATCTACCAGACGTTTGAGAAGCATTTTAAGGGTTTTTATCAGTGCAAACGGTAAACGGCACGGGATATATGTCATTAAAAAGTGCCGTGCTGGTTAGTTTCATGTTATTCAGACTCCATTTTGTGTGCAGAAACAGTGTTTTTCAGACGCATGTTTCCTCTTGAGAATGAGCTTTGGAATAAATCATCATTAGATGAGTTCTTTTCCTGTGTGTTTTTAACATGTTTACTTGTTCAGACAGCTAATTAAAATGGCAAGTTCAAGCATGACCTCCTCAGGGGATTTCAACATGTTTACAGCTGGGTGGCATTCATAATAAAACTTTATTAGAGTTTAATGATAGGACTTTGTTTCCCTTGACAGGAAGTGTTTTTTTGATAATTCTCATCATCATTACGTTTATGGCTAATGTAATTTGTTTTTAATCAATGTACTAATTTATTTTTTGTTGATATTGATTAATCAGTTACAGTAATAATCCTCAGAGAAATGAAAAAAGTGATTGTCCTGCAGAATGCATTTTTCCAATCTTTCAGAAAGATGTGTTTTCTATATTTATGTCTGTGTCAAACATATTGATAAATTTAATTTAAAAACAACTCAAACTAACCCAGGTTATAAAAATAATCAGCCAAATAAGTCTTTGATTTTCATCTATAAAACCTCCCTTTGCCCTTTCAGTCGAGCTCACCTTTGACCTGACAAAACATTTCAGATTTCAGATTGATTTTGTGTTAATTATTTCCAAAAACTGAACTTAGTTCAGAATAAAATTGATGTTTTTTTAATGTTTTGGCTCCATAAGCATGCTGACAACTGCAGCAGCTTTAGCTAGAATATTTATTTCATTTTCCATAGTGTCAATTAATTTGTTGAACAACAAATATTGATTAAAAAGCTGTTGGTTCATCAGTTTCTCAACTCCGGAGACTAAAAAGTGACCTAATGTGACTTCAGCATCAATTTAAAGGTAAATATATATTCACTCAGTCCTCTTAGATAACTCTAATATCTTTAAAAGACATGAGCAAAATGATGTGTGATGATTGTCAAAAAGAGAAACTAGAAAGGTTTAAGTAGGTGTCCATATTTCTGCCTTCAGTTTTAAACCCAGAGAAAAAAACACTTTTTACTTTCCTAATGTCTGGAATGTTATTTGTGTGAATATTTAGGACATGTCAAGTTGCAAAATATGTGCAGAACTATTTCTGTGTGAGCTCTGAAGTAAAATTAAAAACCAACACAACAGCACATTTCTTCTGCACAAAATATTATATCATAATTTAAATACCGGACCTGTGATGGACCGCCAGCCTGCCTTCCTTTAACCCAATGACTGCTGGAGATGCAGCAGGCGTCGGCTCTCTGCAGTCCTGAACAGGAACAGGTTGGTGTAGAAAAAGTAAATATAAATACAAGGACATAATTACATACATAAAAACAAAACAAAAAACAGAACTATCTGTTGACACTACAAACTGCTGGATTAAAAACAACCTGATGTTTAACCCAGCAGCCAACCCTGGGTAGTTTTAACTTTGCTATTTGGGCTGATAGTGACCTGATGTGATGTAAGGAATGCTAAGCAAAACGTGATGTCCACATATGTGTATGTGTTAAATCAGAGCTACGAAAAAGTTCAGATAAATCCAAAATCAGTTGTTTTTTTAGATAATTACAACAGGTTGGTGCAAGCTAACTTGAACTTACTGCCATTAGCAGAAACCAAACTTACTGCTTTTAGTGCAAACTAAAGTTTATAACCAAGCCAACCAGGATAAACATCTTCTTACAAATTGTTTTTACCATCTTACTTTTACCAATTTCCAAACTAAAGCAGCAGTCCAGCCAGGTTTGAATTGGTCCAATTCTGGCTCATCTCCAACCCAACCATAGAGACAAAACCATCTGATTAAACCAACCCACTGACCCAACAGCTTCAACCCAGCTATTGAGTTATCAAAATAACCCAACAGTTTTTAGTGTCTAGGCTTTTTATTGTTGAAATTAATTTAAATTTGTTTAAACAAACCTTTAGCTCTGTGTGTTTTCGGGCAAAAAATGTCTTCTTTCAAGAACATAAAACACTTAAATTGAAAAAAAGCTCAAAGTCTAAGTTCTCTTGGTAAAGTTTTCAAACTGTAAACATACAAAACAAGTGACAACTAAAGGACTATCAGGACCAGTTTTACTTCTATCGCTATATTTTAAATTCAGAGTACAAACTGAATGAGGTTAAAATTTTAATGAGTGGTCCAGCTGTAGCTTCCAAACAGATTTTTTTAAATTTCTATGGCAGACATGTCTCATTTTCAGAGGAATTATGTAAAGAATAATTTCCATTTCCCTTCTGTAGGCCCAACAGTTAAATTTCGTTGCCAGCTTTCATGGATCTGTGCCCCTGAAATTCCTCCCAGTTTAGGTTTAATTCCTCTCTTAGAACTTTTTATCACTTTGGATAAATTACACCATAAAACCCTGAAAGCTGTGTCGTGCTCTCGTAATAAAAAATGTAGGGCTATCTGTCACACATCTGAGCATGACTTTGGCTTTGACTTTGTTTCATTTTTCGCCACTGGGAGACACTGTGGCGCTGGTATCTCACTCCCAAACTCAAGGAAAGGGTTTTTAAATGTCATCTTTTGAAAACTGAGTGCAGAAATAAAAAAATAAAATTATTTTATGAACAACTTTGTCGGTTCAGTAGTTAGAAAACAAACTCTCTACTTGGTAAAGCATTGACAAATCATTAATTTTTTTAAAATAACAATAAAACACGAGACTAATAGGTTTTTCTCCTAATTAACTGTACACATAAAACTCCATGCACCATGAATCCAATCTCAGCCTCCTCTGTGTGTTATCTTGTCTGTCTAAAACTCAGTGAGGTGACGGAATCAGTCATCTGAATTGATCTCAGGTAATTGGATGCTGAGGGAAGTAAAGTCAGTGGACTGTGCTTAATGGACCAAACAGCTGATACCTGTCTGCAGGTATAAGGACACCGAGATCACAAAGTATCAGGGACAAGTTCAACTTCAGACCTCCTGTTTGAAGATGCTGTCAGGTAACTTCTACGAGCATCTTTTTAATTGTGTGGTAATAATGTGAAAGCTGAGAGAGCATTCACATTACTGTTTTGCCTCCTTTTTATTTTTCCATATGTTTTTTGCAATCTAATTATTTTTGTATACATGTTTTTTTAGCTATTCATGTATCAAAAGGCTCAGCTAATTTTGGAGATGGGTGATATGAATTTTGTTTTTTGTAAATCTCTTCAATTTCTTTAAAACCATTCTACTCTTTGAAATTTGCTTCAGCATAATTACTCTATTTTTGCTTTCCTATTCAAGTTTTTTTTTGTTTTACTGACCATTATGCTACATTTAGCTTTTAGCTAGGCTTGTGCTTCTTTTACCTAGTGTTTAGCAACTAAATTTCAGCTTCTTCATTAGATTTCAGTCATTCGCGTTCAGCATTCTCCACTTTTTGATAATCTCTTTCTAATGTGAATTTATTTATCTGTTTTATGCTTCCCTTCCTCTCTGCAGGAATGTCATCAGAGGATTTTGTTCGAGGAATGCTCTATCTGTCACTCATAGTTGTTGGAATTCCAGGTAACGTTGCTGTAATTGTGGCGTTCCTCTTTTTGATCTATGAGAAGAATATGCTCCTCACAGCAGATGCCATTGTCCTTCAGCTGGCCTGCGCCAACCTGCTGGTGGTGGTTGTACGCTGTCTGCTGGAGACCCTCGCCTCTTTCAGACTGGCCAACGTCTTCGGAGACGTGGGCTGTAAATCTGTCATCTTCATCTACAGATTCTCCAGAGCCCTCTCAGTCTGGCTCACCTTCCTCCTGAGTGCTTACCAGTGCCTGAGCATCTCTACTCCCGGATCTCGTTGGGCCTCCGTATGTGTCATGGTCGCCCAAAACTTGCCCTTCGTGTTCCTCTTCCTTTGGGTACTTAACACCAGCTTAAGTGTAGGAGCATTAGCGTTCTCCATCAGCTCCAATAATGGCTCCAGCCTGCCAAAAAGTGCTGTCAACACACAATTCTGCTACGTGAACTTTCCTTCAGAGTTGTCCAAAAAGGTGTATGGGGCAGCACAGGTGAGCAGAGATGTGGTGCCCATGGTCTTCATGATTCTCACCAGCCTGATAATCCTCGTCTTCCTCTACAAGCACAGCCAGCACGTGAAGGGGCTCAGCAGTGGCTGCAGCACAAGTGGAGGAGGCTGTGCAGCCAAACAGCGAGCTGCCAAAGTCGTAGTGGCGCTCGTGACCATATATGTGGTCCTCTATGGGGTAGATAATGGACTCTGGGTGTACACGCTCACTGTGAGGCAGACGATAAGCTCCTCGCTGATCTCTGACCTGCGTGTTTTCTTTGCTTCACTGTATGCAGCACTGAGCCCTCTGGTTATCATTGTATCTAACAGGAAGGTGAACAGTAGGCTGAGGTGTGCAACACAGGAGAAACCTTTACTGGGGAAAACGGCACGTCTTTCTTCTTTATGAGGCCTGCTGGGATGGCTGATTGCTCACAGGACTGCAGAGGAAGCTGAGGTCGAACTGAAACAAAATCTTTCTCATGCATGGGTTGTATTTAATTATGTTTTTGCCTCTGTGTACGCAAGTGTTTGTTTGTCTGTATCACTAAAGTGTCTCTTGAATCACTGAATGGACTTTATTGAAATCATTTCCTTATGGGGACAATAAAGTGCCTGTTCTGTTGTATTGTATACTATTTTTGTAATTTACACCTGCTGCCAAAAGTAAGCGGGTGATTGTGTTTTTGCCTGCATGTTTTTTTGTCTGTACTGTTAGTAAAATATCTCATACATAAACTAGTGTACATGTACAACTTATTAACACAAGTCAAGATGGCTGCTACAGTTTATTGACATTACCTAACACAAAAAAAACTGGTTACCTCTGTGAATTTTTCAAATATTGAGCTAAAATTTGGTGTGGTAGTTACCTGAGAGTCATTCACATGAGATCGCTCATGATGTTAGGTACAACGTTTGACCAAATTCACTATAATTCATTTCCAAACATAAGATAATCTTAATCTAAAACTCTGGCATGAAATGTGGCAGGTGATACACATTCTGCTATGCTTTTAATTGAATAATAGCTTTTGTGTCACAAACTATATGAGAGATAATAGTCACAACAATCCTAGGATTAATTTAGAAGTAATCTTAGCTGATCTGGACCTGAGTTGTTTTGTTGATTCATTATGTTCCCTCGGTCTTAATTGGGTGGAAAAATTATGGTTCAGTAATTCATTTCATGTCACTGTCAAATGACTTCCATCTGCTTGTTTAGCCATGATTAGGGTTTTGAATGAGATCTGGGAAATGTCCCATACTAATCGGGCTGGTTAAATGTTCCATAAAGGTTCAGTTAAAAACCCAATGGGACAGCTATATTCTTTATAGCAAAGAGATTAAAAAAAGAAAAAAAGTTGTTTATTTCACAGTAATGACTCACTCATGCTGACATTGTCTGTGTAAAATGACACAAAAAGCACGTCTAGGCATAAGCTTTCACGAGCTTGCTATGAATGCTGCATTGTGGGAATTCAGGAGTCATTATGTAATTGCCATGACTTAGAAGAATCAGAGGCAGGGAGACGTGAAGAGGACATAACAACCTCTGTGAGTGACATTACCAAAGACATAAAATGGGGCTGCCAGCACTCTGTGATCCTGCAGTAACTCTAAAGTGCAATCAGTGCAGCGCTTTGCAGCTGCAGGTGAGATGGGGGAGGAAGAGGAGGAGAAATCGTCTCTCTGTGCTTGTGCATAACTGTTGATGGATGGCCGCTCCAGTGTCAAATTTGCTAACAGACAGAGAGCGTTGGCTGTAACACTTTTAATGCCAAAGTTTTAAGCAAAGTTGCAATGAATAGTGCTCTAAGTATGTGATGAGGATGACTCTCAGCTACTGCTACGCCAAAGTTTAGCTAAACATTTGTAAAAATGAGTCAACCCTGTCTGTCTGTTGTCAAATAAATCCTGAACTACTGGTTGGATTTTAATGAAACATTCAGAAATAATCATCTGAGGCTCATCCTCAACATAAAGTTGAGCATTAAAACATAGAGTATGTCTGGGGCAGGAATCATGATTTAAAGCTCTGCCATGAAAGGCACTGGGTGACACGCATTCCTTTAATGAATGCCAAGCCTTTAATTGAATTTTATATGTAATTTTCATTATCTTGCATGTGAGCTTTTGTTTGTGTATTTTATCTCATCTTATTCCTTATTTAGTGTTTTACCACCAACCCGTCTAGGACTGCATATGAAAATTAGGTCTTGTGGCTAAATCTGGCACATTCACAGGAACATAAAAAACATGTTTATTAATGTGCACTGTCCCTATAAAATAAAAAAATGAAACATTTTTATCACAGAGAAAGACTCATGTTTAATATTAAAGTTGCAACTGTTAAAATGTTTTTTTTTTCAAAGCTCTTTTCAGGTGACAAATTCCATGCGTCTTACTCTTCAAACCACTGAAATCTGATTGGCACTTTACACAGACTCCGGTGGAATGAAGGATAAAAAACATGGATGGCTTCATTTGATCAACTTGTTGCCTCTGGCGAAGAATCGCTGGGAACCGATGTTTCCTTTTTAGTGCTTTAACTTAGTCTTTTTTTTTCCTGTCAGAAGAAAAAAAATGGCAGGTTTGTTAAAAAGAGCAAATGCATAAAAAAACAACAGGTTCCATTAGAGTGTGTATTCAAGTGTCTTTTTGTGTGTGAAGAGGGTGCGCCTGCAAGGCCTCTCCCTGCACAAGACAGGACCTGTTTTCATTGTTTTTTCCATCCTTCTGGAGTCCTATGAATGCAGAACATGTAAAGACCAATATCACGCTTGCTCTCATTTCTAACACCCTAAAGCTCGAATCTGGATGCAAAATACAACATGTTGCCTCAAATATCCTGCAGGCAATCTGGAAAAGACACAAATGACACACTAAATCTAACTTTAACCAAAAAACAACAACAAAAAAACAAACCTATATCTTTCAAGAAAGATATAACAATACAAACCTGTGCAAATCATCACTCAAACAAAAAGATTTCATGCTATCCAAAGTGCACGATCACTCCCACCACCTTTCTCCGCCGCCTGATGTGAGTCTGTTTACCTGCACCAGGTACAGGCATTTTTGTCCTCCTGTCCACCAATGGCAAAGCAGCAGCAGCGTTAAACCTCCCCCTTTTCTCCCCCCTTCTCCTCTTTTCTGCCTCAGAGCAACTCCACGCCCTGCTGCAACTGAATGTCCTCCTCCCCCACAGATTACACAAACATCAAAATTTTGGGATCATCGAATTCACAACAGACAGAAAAATGTAGCATACAAACATGACTAAACAAAAAAATATATCTCAACATTAATGTTTTTATAATAGTAATATGTTTATTTGCATATGCAAACACTACCACAATTATGTAGTCAAAATGAGAGCAATTTAAAACTTTTAGATCTCATTTATCTGGTCAAACTGTTTTAGTAAATAACATATAATGAGGTGCATTTGGATTTGATAGAAATAATAAATGTAAAAGTTACTTTTTAGCACTGATTTACCTTTGCTGCTCTTTTTCTGGTTTGTTTTTATAGGGTGTTGTTTAGAGAAGTTATTCCTTGTGTAATAAAAGCTGCAGGTGAATGACTGATTGCTTTAGAAATAACTTACAGAAATCCACACAATTAGAGTATTTCTGAGTGATGATAGTAAAATAAAATACTGCAAGTAACATTTAGCATGCTCAATAAGGAAAAAATCTAAAATAACTGCATTAATTCAACAAACTTGGCCTACAAATAACTGCCATGAGAAAATACTATTTTTTAAAATTCTTTTCATAAAATCTTTAGTTAAAAGTTGGATTGTGTGACCGTGTTTTCTTGATCCACCCAGTTGAGTTGGTTTCCTCAGACAGAGAAGACAAACGATCGTGTTGCAGCTTGCCTGGAATGCTGCACGGCACGTAAGCAAGGAGTGTTGGAGTCAAGATGGTGAGAAAGAGTTTGAAAACAATTATGGCTTTTTTTCGTCTTGACAAACACAACATCTTGATTTGCCCAAATGAAGTCACATTTTGCACAAAACAAATGTTTGTTTTTCATATTAAACTGAAGACCTAGTAGTTTTTTTCTAGAAAAGAACTTGAGAGCATGATTGATGGGGTCCTACATCTGAGCTCTGCCTACTGTAAATGCAGGAACGGCCAGCAGATGATTAATTAAGCATAAAGAACAGGAAAGAACAGGCTGCCTGGCTCTTTTCAAAGAACAACAAAATCCGCCCGTCACGTCTAAAAGCACATTAATTTAAACGTTACACTTTGCAGATCAGGTTCAACACAAACAGAAAGTTTTCAGACTTAAATGACTCAGCCTGAGCACGACCGAGCCTTTTTCTTTTTTTTACGTCGAGTTAAAATTTAGCGAAAATAAAACATTTCATGCAGGTTGAAAGCTGGATTTTCCATGCCGGCGTGAACAGTGAAGGCACCATGAAACTATCGGTGTGATCTCTGACAGGGTGGACATTCAGAGAGGACACAGACTAAACAGAGAACGGGGTGGGGGTGGGACGGTGGTCGATCTCAGGCCTGAGGGGTGGGGGCCAGACTAATGCAACCCCACCACCATCAGGTAAGATATGAACTGCTGCTGAACTGAAACTTGACTGACGTTCACAAAGAAGAGATTCTTATCAGTTTATTTTCTCCCGCCAGTGAAGGTGTATGTTTGTCCATACTGTTAGTAAAATATCTCACAAACCACGGGACAGATTTCAATGAAACTCTCAGAATGCAATCACTGGCTGTACATCTGCAACTAATTAACTTTTGAAGTCAACCCAATTCAACATGGCTGCCATGGCTAATCAACCTTAGCCAAAACAAATATGGCTACCACTCAGTTGGTTTTACAGATTTTGTTATAAAATTTGGTGTGGTAGTAGTTGAGAGTCTTTCAAAACACATGCTCCAACTAACAGATCATGTGAGATCACATGAGATATTGCAATATCTCATGAGGTTGCACATAATATTATTTTCAAGATTGATCAAAATGGTTATAACTGTCATTTCTCAGCACAAGACAATTTTAGCCCAAAACTCAAGCGTAAAAGGTGGCTGGTGATGTGCATTCCTTCAAGAAATGCCAGATCTGATCACATCAAGGACAAGAGGAAATGAATAACAAGTTTTAGACCAAAAAAATAACTGAATAGTTAAAGTGCTTCACCAGTAACATTGGAAAAAAACAGCTTGAATGGAAATGAGAGCACAAACAAGTCCCGACTTGAACGAAAGCAGCAGCGAGCGATACGTCAGAACGTGACTCATAATTTATTTCTCTGTGGTGCAATAGTTTTTCTTTTATCTTTCTACAGGTAGTCTCGTTGAGATCAAGAAATCTTTTTAAGGCGAAAGAGAAAAATAAGTTTATATCAGACAGAAACAGGCTTCGATGACATGTCAGTTTGAAGAGATTAGCACGCTGATGAGTCAATCCGAGGTCCCCGAGGGGCTCTGAATCATCGGAATCATGCCAAATGCCGTGTGAAAGCATAAACTCAGCACCGCAGATGTTAATCTGTTTAAACCAAACTAGTTCAAAGGCAGCAGACACAACGGGTGCTCAAACTCAGCGGATAAAATCGAAAGTAAATTGTAGAAAGAATGAAGCAGAAAACAAACCAAATAAACAAAAACTTCCAGAACTATCTAAGTTTGGAACAATATTCTAAACAAGCAAAAAACAACACTTCACACACACACACACAGAAAGTTTGTCTTATATACAGTCTATAGACACATGGTACATTATTGTACATCTTTCTTTTCCAAAAAAATGTGAATCCAAATTGGAGAAATTCAATTATTAGTATTTGTGTATATAGTTCAATATTTTGAAAAGCATAAAAATTACAAAAACCAAAAGTCATAACACCCATCTCCTAAATGAGCTGAAGGTTTTGATATATGAGAGGCTAAAATCGCACAAACTATGCAGAATCAGTAAGGTTGCAAAATGATGAATCAGCATTAACATTAACATTTTATGTTAATGTCCTGCACTGGTTCTTAAATGAAAGCTGTGGCTCTTTAAAGCCCCAAACTCTAGAGTCTTAAAAGGCAGGTAAACAAGAACCAGGCCAACTTCTTCTGGATTTCTACTCTCATGTTGCAGTTACTGATCTAAAAAAATATATAATTTTTCCTTTCATGTAACGTTAGATATGAAACGACACTGGTATATTTTAAAAAATCTACAGCTATTCTTAGATACAAGCATATAGTAAATTTCCTGATTCCACCCCAGTTTTCAGCATACTGACATGAAACTGGCTTTACCATCAATCTGCAGAGCAAACAAGTTCATAAAGCATAAAGAAAACCACTTTAGTGTTAGATTTTCCCAGTAACAGGAAGGATCCTGCCCTTTATCTCGCTCATCTTGCCCAGTCAGTGTCACAAAAGGTGGAATTTTCCATGAACTGCTTCCCTCAGTTTGCTGTGGAATTCAGACAAGATCCAGCAGGCCTGCAGAGCACGGCATCTCACCGTGGAATCGTATGTGGAGGTGCTGAGTTGGTGCACATCAGACCCACCTCTTTAATTCTCCCTTCAGGGGCTTTGTTGAGCTGAACTCAAAGTGGACCTCTGTCCTGTCCTGTGGGTATTTATAATTGTTGCTGTTCTGAGGCTCCTGTTTTAGAATTAGTGATCTCTGCTGTTTTTGTCATCATTCATAAATGTGGGCAGTTGTTAACCTGTGTTGAAATATCGCTGGTGTTTGGCCCGAAACTCGAGCGCAGCTTTCAATCTATTTCTCCATCTAAGGAAGTCTCGCAAAGCAGCCCAAAACTCTAAATCCAGAGCTCTTGGAGACGTTTACGTCCTCTCTATTAAATAGCAGTAGATTGCAATCTGTGCCTCTGAGTAACAGAGCTTGTAAAGTTATACAACACGGGGCATGTGCTAACACAACAGCTGCACATTTCTCATCTCGCCTCCAACACCCTGCACACAGGAGAGGGAAGTGCACACTGATGAGTGAAGGAAAGAATGTCTCTTTGGAGGTAGAACTACTGTAACTAAATCTGAAATGAGGAGAAATTGAGAGTCAAAACACATTATATTGAGTGATATGCTGTATGTGCATTTAAAGGGCACATAAACAAATCACAGTCCCAGAAAATAACCAGGATGTGTGGCAGGAACAGAAGATGTCATACAAAGTGTTACTCCAACACATGAAATATTAATTCTCTTTGAAAAAAATTTTTTTTCATAAAAAGTGGTGTCACTCCTCCCACTTAAAGCTGAATAATAGATTTGATGTCTCCTCTGTGGATCATCCAGCTGCTGCCAGTGTAATTACAGCAGACGTGAGTGGGACACTCGCACACACTTTATAGCAGCATCAGCCTAACCAGCTCCCCTAACGAAGTTAAAACCCTCCCACTCGCCTTGGCGAAGCGTCCCCAGTCAGCTCCCAAACGTCCAGCCGACTTCATTTTCAGTACGAGCTGATGGTGAAACGTGAGGGAACTCATGAGTTTAGAGAAGATTTAGGAAGTTTGAAGTTCAGAGATGGGGGAGGACAGAGTGCCACCTGTTGATTTTTCTGAGGTATTTCAATAAAAGTGGCAGCAGTTGTCAAAGTAATTAGCTGAACTCTATATTACTCTAATTTTGTCTTAATCAGTTGTATTTTATTCAAATAACCAATATTACAATAGAAACAGGAAGCAGCTTTACTTCTACTACACATTGGGTATTTGTGTTGATTACATATATTTGACCAAATGGTTTATACTTTTGTATTTTGATCTCAAACACAGAGACATTTCACTGTCAGTAGATTTACAACATTTGGTTTCAGAAAAATGATCAGAGTGCACAACACTATAATAAGCTTTAGCGTTTATTATTATTTTTACATGAAAACAGTCATTACTTTTAATTTTAGCATAAAAAAGTAATCTTGATAAAGTTCTATTATAAAGTCAAATGATAATGATTGAAACAGTAAGTCAATAATATTTTAAAACTGCAAATTTTACCAAAAAATATTTTAGATGTAAAGATGATCAAAACGCAAATAATCCACAGGGTTATTGGCAATTCTTTGAATTGATCATATTACACATTAGAAAATCCAGAATTGCATGTGTGAGCGTTTATAGACCGTTTATTTCATTTTTAATTTATACATAAAAACTTGCATTTTCTGTGAAGATGCATTGTGAATTCTGAGTGCTGAAATTTGTTGAATAAGCAGAAAATAAAAAAATAAATAAAACAAGCAGAATAAAAGATAATATTAGCAAAACTATTGCAAAATTAGCAAAACCAAACCTAAAAGCTAAATGTAACAAAACTGTAGCTATGATCTACAAATAGCAAATAACAAAACCTTAGCTAAAAGCTAAAATTAGCAAAACTGCAACCAAAAGCTTGCATTAACAAGACAGCAGTTAAAAGCTAAAAATGAAAATAAGCAGAAGGCAAAAACAGATTAAGTAGATTTAGAATAAGTAGAAGTAGATTTCAGAGGATAGTGTTTTTAAAGGAACTGAAGATCTCAATGTATTTCTTCAAAGATTTATTTGTAAATAAAGTTAAATATTTAAAAAAGTATATAAGGTACAAAACCTAACATTCAGAGCACAGTACTCTTGATTGAGCCAAATATTTCAATATATGAATAGTTTAAAAAACCACAAAGTCAGCATTCACACATCTTCACGTATCAAAGATATATTGTTTGTCTGGTCTGAGTTAAAAAATTCAAGTTAGGCAACTGTTATGTTGAGAAGCCACTGACATTTATGGAAATGTGACAGATTGGAGGTGGCTTGGCAGGACTGTTTTGTTTCTATGTGGTGGACTTGCTTCCTATCTAGGGGGGGACCTGCCTTTTACACAGGGACCTCAGGGGATCGACAGCATGGAAATACAGGTAAAATGGATGGATGGATGGATGGATGGATGGATGGATGGATGATTGACATAAAGTTGACAGAATATCACGACTGGACTTAATGTTCCACTTCATTAAACACAAAGTTACAATCTGTCCAGTTGAGGAGTAAAACCTCCACACCAAAGGACCAAAGAAACAGAAGCTGATGAGAAGCTGATCTCTATGAATAATTCAGGCTTTTGTTATTATGATGGTATATGAGCTCAGGTCAGAGTCGCTGAAGTTCGGCAGACAAAAACACAAACAGCTGACTGAGGACCTCAGTGTTGCCTGAAGCTTTATTTACTTGGTCATCCAGACTCCCCAGAAAAGAGAGTTCTCCTCTGCTGAATCTGCTGTGGTAAAATGCTTCCAGGCTCGCATTTTATTTATGTTTTCTGACAGCAAACCGCGAAATAATGCAACACACTCTCCTGCAGGCTCCGTGACATGGCTTCAGGAGTTAGGGTTTACAGAGCTGGAAGACTCAGTCACACTGACTCATGCAGAGAGGCGCAGGAGAAACAGGATTTTAGATTTGTATTAAAAACACACAACAATGCTGCTCAGACAGGACGTCCAAACAGAAATGCCCCAAATACAAATAGAACAAGGTAATTAGGAATGAAAATCCAGGAATGTTTTGATGAGAGAAAGCAGGTTTGTAAGGATAAATACTGAACAGCTGCTAATATGGTGACCAGAACAGGGACACTGAAAACATTAACGACAGCGGACACAAGTAGAAACCAAACAGAATACCTCAAAACATTTATATAAAAAATGAGAGAGGTGCCAATGGAACAGAGCACAAAGAATGCAACAAGGAAGGAAAAGCTTCCTGAAATCCATTAAAAAAAAATGCTTTCAAGAGAGAATTTCTTTCTCGACTTCTTGTCACAAGAGCAGAACTTAGAAATGCAAATGTCAAAAGAAAACCAGAGACAAGAGATCATGACAGTTGTTTCTCCCGTTTTTTTCGGGAAGTGAAGTATTGACTTATTTGTCTGGAGAAGCACCACAGGAGGCTGGATGATCGATTGCACAGCAGGACGGTCAGATTAGCCTTTACAGATTTAGCAGCTTCTTGCTTTTAGAACAGTTTTGTTCATCATTGTCTGAGAAAACTACACTTATTGGAAGCTGATGGATAGGAAAGTGCTGCTCAGCACCAATATCTTTATTCTTCTATAAAAGATGAAAAAAGCTCTTGCTATAATTTGGAACAGCTGGTATGTATTAGACAGAGATGGTTTGTTGACTGAAGATTTAACTAAATGTCAAATAATATTTATTTCTTTTCACAGACGAAACTATAAAATGATGACCTATCTATCTATTTAAAATCAAAAACTTTCAATAATAATTTGAATACTGATTTAACAATTACACTATTATTTTACTTATTTTTTCTGGATATCTAAATGTTTTTGTGGTATTTTAGCCATCAAAATATTCAGGAGGACAGAGGACGTCCACCAGCCTAACAATAGATAGGCTACTGGTTATACAATATTATTTATTGTTAAATATGTACATATGAGTGTATATCATACCATTTATCTTTACTTTGTTTGCATTTTTATGTTTGCTAACTGTTACTTTTGACAATGTATGCTTCTTCTGTTCCTCTTTTATCACCTGTGCAATGCTGCTGAATTTTAATGTCCCTGAAGGAGTCTTCCCAAGGGATTAGTAACGTTCTGTCTGTCTATCCATCTGCATTTTTTGCAGAAAATGCTATTTTTTTTTTTTACAGTAACTCACATGTTGCCCTTTGAGGCTAATTGTTGCCTTTAAGTTTTCTCGTAACCTTCCTGTTTTTAACAAGTCAGCTGAAAAACAAAACTGAGCCCTCGTCGTTTGTATCTCCTGCCCATCAATAACCTCAGCTCAACCTTCAACACTCACAACAGACATCCGGCCACTTTGGGAGAATGATGTGAGAGCAGCCGAACTTCTCTGCTTCTCCTCTTTCCTGTGATTTTTTTTTTAAAGACACCCTCATCAACAGCAGAGGGCACTGGACATATGACCTCATCACCTCCCTGCAGGACCGAGACCCTCCACCTAACCTTGGAAAGTGTCCAAGCTAGCAGCACGTAAGCCCTTAGGAGGGGGGGGAAAGAAGTTTGAGTTACATGATGAAGGTCATTGAACTGCAGTGCTGTTGCATGCTAAAGAGCTCCGCTACTCCTGAGACACGTGGAGTCTTCGTGGTTTTTTACTTACACGAAAAATAACCTTTAAGATTACAATGTTTTGATACTCTGGCTTCTGGGATTCAAATGTGAGCGGTGTTCAGCTTTGGTTACAGCACGCATTCATAATTGATGCCTCACTAATGAGGTACAACCGAAAATGTTATGTGACATTTTGCTGTCGTTTCCCTCAAGAAGCTTTGAAATGCAAGCGTCCTTTTGGCTGGCTGCACCTTTTAAACTCCATCTAGCAACAAAAATATACATCTGAGCACCATCCACTACCATCTAACTCTTTTATGTGAAAATACAACAGTCCATTCCTGAAACAGAACAGGCGGAGACAGAAACTGAAAAGTCCATTAATAAAGAAAATGGAGTCTAATGTGGAATCGACCAGCAAGTCTTTTCATGATTACTCACCTTTCATTGATCAACCACCCCAAGACACAAACCCAGAGCGCTCTGAGGGGACAAGTACTCTGATCTGCTTACGTATCTCATCAGTCATCTAAAGCTCCAAACAAAAGATGCATTTTCCCCAAAAAAGCAAAAGCTCTTTTTTTATAAATCCTAAGACCCAACCTTTTGTTTGGTGTGCATTTTTCCAATGAAATATCCCTCAATGAGGATGGAGGATCTCAGGAAGTTAAAGAATCTTTCAGGAATTTTAATGCACCAGAAATTGTCAACAGTTGTACAGGTGCAACTATTAAATAAAATAAAAGTCTTTAAAATGGCTTTAGCAATGATTTTGCTTTGGGTTAATGAGTTTAGATATTCTCCTTTAGTGCCATAGTCAGGTAAAAACTACATTTGTGGTCCATTAGGACAGAATATCTGCTGAAGGCTTGATAATTTCTGCTGCTTTGCAATAATAACAAAAAACTGCAGCTGATGTTTTCTTTTTCACCAACAGAATGACAAAAAAAATCAACAAAATTTACAAAATGCAGATAAATGCGTCTTAACTTAACTTATTTTAATTTTCTTGCTTTTTTATCTCCGCCAACAAAGGCACAGATCATCTTTTTGCCCATGTGTTTGTCGTCTGCACCCTTTTTCAGAAACTAATCACTGGATCTACATCGACATTCTTTTAACTTGGAGGGACACAATTCAAGATGGCCACCACAGCAAACTGGCCTTAAAAGCCCAAACTCAGTCACTTTTACATACATTCAGCTAAGATTTGGTGTGGTAGTAGCTGGGGGCTGTTCCCAATACATACTTTGAGAGCAATTTGTGTTCAAACCTTTGCATTAACTGTTCGAGTAAACCACGTTCGTCTGTTAGCAAAATATCTCATGAACCACTGCACAAATTTTAATGAAACTCTCAGAAAGTAATTATTGGCAGTACATCTACAACCGATTAAACAATTCAAGATGGCTACTAAATAACCTCAGCCTGCACAAATTGGGTGTTTGCAGTGAATTTTACAGATACTGAGCCAGAGTTGGGTGTGGTAGTAGATGACAGTCATTCACAAAAAACACTCCAAGCGTTAACAGATGAAGCAGGATATTGCATGAGATTCTGCATAATCTTATGCTGAAGGTTTGGCCAAAATAGCATTTTCTCAGTCATTTCTCCACATAAGATGATCTTAAAGGCAGTGAAGTTTATTCCTTTATGTTTTAACAAGTCTATCCGAAAAAAAACAGATTATTACAGGTTATAAATATTAATTGTATACTTATTGGTTTTGGCACAGAATAAAGAGGGCAACAACAAATCAAATTCTGTCAGACAGCGGTGCAGAAGAACTTAAAGATTTTTGGTCTTTCAAAGCCAAAGCCGAGCGCAGGTCTCACATTACTGCTGCTGTTTTCTCTGTATTAACTCCCCATACAATGAAGCACAAAAAGGTCAAGATCTGCTAAGAAAGCATGATGTATTGCAGAGCTGCACAGAAGTGACACCCGACATATTTCAAAGTATATTCTCTGGTTTGTCTGCCGTGTGTCACATTTGCAACACATTACATTGTTTGACGTCGGCCCTCCCTGAGAAAAACATGCCGTTTCTTGCTACGGTGCATTATGAAACATTGCAAATGGGCTAATTTGCAGCTTTGACAGCACCAGCCTCAGCAAAAGCGGGCAGTAATGGGTTTTGAGGTGCCGCTTCAGCGACTGCTGTGATGGGAACGACATGGCTGAAAGTAGGCATAGGTCAGGCTTCTCTGGAAACTCTGACAAATTAAAAACAGCAAACCTTTGACATTTATCATGCTAGGAGTCTGCAAAGGTCATTGCCTGTATTTGCTGCTTTCATTTTCCTTCTGCAGCCCCTCTGGACATGTTTTGCTGTAATTGCTTCTAGGCTGCTGCGGCAGGAGGAATCAGGAGCTGTGATTTCAGAGGAAAAACTCGCGCAGTGACAACATTTCTCATAAAAGAAGCAGAAATATGAGGTAAACAGAAATGAAAAAAGTCCCCTGCTCCCCTTTTTCCTCGTTTTTTTTATTTTAGCACAACACAACATTTTTAACACGCCTTTCTTAACGATCAGCGATCGCACCAGATTCATTTAGAAGTAAACTGCTGCTATGTAAAAATAAAAAAAGAGCATCGACATGTAATAACACATTAAAATTCATTTCTGATTTCCTTGCACTGCATCATTCCACACCATAAACACTCAAAACTTGTAGTCCCACTGGACCATGACTGTCTCATTTAAATGTTAATATAATTCCCATCATTCTTAATTTAATGTGCTCTCTGGCATTTCCCGTTCATCTCCGTAACACTATGCTTTGTGACAAGCCAATTTACGGCTGAAGTTGACCAAATTGCTTCAGCATTGTGAGGCTAAAACCATAATAAATCCTTGACATACTGTTTCTCCGCAGGTGATAAAAGGAAATGAAAGAAAGTTGCACACATTTGATGTGAAATCCATTTTCCTTGATTTCCCTGGAATTAGACACAGCAGCAGAAACATCACCTCTGAGGAATGTGGACTGATTGTCCCCTTTTTGCCCTTTTAATGTCAGGGGTGGCATTAGTGGGGCTGAAAGCATTGAGCACGATGACACAAGCAGTGCCAGGAAGACATATCAGACAGATTATAGCTCTGACGACAGAGCGGGAAGAGCAGGGTCAGGCTTAATGCTGTTAGGAGTCATTTTGTGTGATCTTTCTGGGAATTAGTACGGTGCAGGATGTCTACCTGTCACTGAGACGGTCGGGGCTTCGGTGGTTTTCTCCTTCATCCTGTCGACCAGTCTGCCTGTAGAATACTTTTCTCAAAGTCCAGAATATACTTATGTTTGAATTGTATTTTAGTGACAGATTTCTTGGTTTTCTTCAGTCACTAAACTTTTTTTTTTTTTTAGGCCTGCACGTCTCTGTGGGCTGCAGCTTTTTCTGTAGCGAGAATCTGAGAAGTAAAATAAGCAAGCCTCATTTCATATATATGAAACTATCAGTTAATCTGAGTCTAGCTAAGACTTTATTTGTGTCTGGTTCACAGTCTGTCATTCGGGGATCCCTATTCTAGACATCACAATCTCCTATAAATTAGCCTGATCATGACCCAAAGTTTTGGTAATCCTTCAATTCTTCACATCACTTTAACAAATATTTGAATTCTGCTGGCTCCCCCTGTGCCCGTGGTGCAGCTTAACCTTTGATGAGTTGCCTTCTAGACTTAGAGGAGACAACCGCAGATTAGTCGACTCGAGGAAGCTATTGTGCGAAACGCAGCATCAGACGCTGATCATCGTTTGGCGGGGTAAAATGAACGAGGATTCACCCAACATACAGGCAATCAAAGCTTGAAATCCTGCGATTAAGACATGTAATCCTATGTTAATTGTGGAAATGCTGCATATGCTCATGATTCACTGCAACATACTTGCTATTTTAAATCAGGCATGGCAAATTAGCTTTAAGGAATAAATCTGCAAAACTCATTCTGTTACTCCACAATTTTCAGAAATAAACTACAAACACAACTGGATGCAGCTTTCTTCATTGTTAAGCTTGTTGACACCAAACCTGATGGTTCCTATAGGGGAAACATTAATAAAAATGTGTCTTCGGTCTCTACAACTGCAGCCATAATAAAAACAAAAACAAAAGTGGAAGCAAAGTTTTACATACAAAAAAATATTTCTTCTAAATCAGCAGTTGTGTTTGTTTACCTTTCTGACAAAACAGCCGGGAGGAGTTTATCTGCATTAAAAGATATCCTCAAATATAATATTTATCTTTAAAAAAGGCTCAGAACTTTCTTTGTAAAACAGCAGGGTTCTTAACAAATATTACTTAACCTTGAGTATGTAATAGGAGCCTCCTTTCTGCAGTGTTTTAACTTTCATTCACCTGTAAATTTTCAATTTATATTACCATCCCAATACCTTAAATAACCAATATAGTATTATTTCTTACAGATTCAATCTGCTGTAACAGACTGATGATGCTTTTAGGTGTACTTTACCCCTCTTTTGATGACAGCTGCAGCTTTCCTCTGACCCTGAACACAAAATAAATCAATGAATGAACAAATCATGTATAAGTGATGGGCTTGAAATGCATCAGTGCTTACTTGTTTCTATCAGAAGATGCTACTCCTTCATCCACACCTTTCTGAACTTTTAATTTCAGCTTTCCTTCAGTTCATAACTTTTGTTTTTAATTCTTTTACAAAAACGAAGCACTAGAGAGAATAAAACTGAATGAACAAAACTACTTATATTTAAAAGGAGTGGTTTTCTGACTGGGATAAATATAACTGTCCTGGAGGTTTTAGGTTTTTCTGCTCCAATACGCCAGATTCAAATGGTTTAATTACCTCCTCACCAAATCATCAAGTTCTCCACAAGTCAACAAGTCATCCATTTAAACCAGGTGTTTTAACACAAGAACACATTTAAAATATGCAGGAGAGCAGCTCCCCGAGGAACGGAGTTTGACACCTGTGCTGTAAGGGCTCGGTCACACACACAAAAACTGTCGGAGGACTAATAGTCCTCATCTCCTGGATGTAGTCAGGTCCCAGTCCCAGATGACGGAGAGCAAGACTTGCAGGAACAGCTATAAATAGGAAAACAAGTAACTAGTGCGTATTTTTTGTAACCTATTTACTTTAATTTCTAACCTTAATTGTTTAAAAAGAAGAGCAAAGAAGGTCAATGATCGGAACACCCCAATTTATAAGCATTTTTATTAGCAAATAAAAAGTTTCATCTTTCTACAAGAGAAACGTGAAGATTCAGACATAAGCAGCTTTTGTAGGTAGTTAATAAAAACTAAAATGCCTGGAAATAGTTGGTATTGTTTGCGTATCCTTCATTATTTACACTATTGTTTTCCTGTTATTTTCTTTGCTGGAAGAAGAGAAGCAAACAACATAAAACAAACCCTATTCATATTGTGAAACAGTGATGTTTGTGCCGTAGACCTATGTTACGTTGAGTTGTTTAAGAATATGAGAACTTAAATATCATTTGTTGTTTCTGGACAGAAACAAAGGTTGATCCTGCCCCACACCCTTCTGGTAAATACATTTGTTTAACATCAAATATATGTTTTTGCTTTTTTTTCTCTAAACATGGTGTGGAAAATAACCATTTATCCAAATACAAACAAGAGGCCTTTGTCACAGGCAAATATAAAAATCACTCAGCTTGCAAAGAAAGGAAAGTAATTACTTCAAAGTTCCTATCAAAATAAATTCAGTGAGACGTGAGACAGAAAAAGGCACAGAGGGAGAGACAAAAAGGAAATAAAGTTACAAAGTTAAATTGTCATTCTACTCGGGATAATATCTGCAGGCTTGCCTTAGTTCCACAAATATATATATATATATATGTATTTCAAGACATCCAACATAAATTCATTTTCTTTCCCTCAGCATTTTTCTCCCTGAAGAAGGTTTTCATTTATTCATGACAGCACAGTGTCTGTGTTTTCTCCCCCTCTTCATAACCTCGTCTGTGTTTGATGTGCTCCACAATCCAGCCTTTGGATACAATGTGTTTTGAGAGACAGATGAGAGGAAATGATTCATTCATCAGACTAAGGCCTGGGATACAAATCCCAGCCGACCTGCCGATCACATGCTTGATATTGCAGCGCTTCCTCGGGGGCAGGTGCAGGGCCTGTGCTTATTAGGACTTTCAGCAGAGCATGGTACATCGGTCATCATCTCTGCAGGAGTGACTCTGCGTGACAGCAAACACAAGCCGGTCTCACCGCTCAGATTGTGCACAATGCAGCACCTAATTCAAACGTCAAAGCAGATAAGGAAGTGCAGGGATGATGATGTGATATGAGGGCTGGACAGATCTGTCAGAGGGGTAATTATTTCCCACCAAAAAGGAAATAGAGATTTGGCCTCAGGTGTGCGCTTTCTTGTATCTGTGAGTAAATGTGTCACATCAAAACTCTGTGGAGGAAGCTATATATACTCATCAAAACTTTTGTGATTGCTTTGGAAGGGTATTTTCAAGAGCTGCATGGAAGAAGATGACAGAGTGTGGCTGTCCCTGGTGCTGAAAATGACACAAAAAACTGGTGTGTTGGCTCTTCCTTGTCATTGGGTTGAATCTGATCAACATTATAGTGTGAATGCTGATTCAGCATAAAGCAGGTCATGATGATCTGCAATGTATTCAGCCATACAGCATTTTATTCAGCCATACACCAAAGTTTGTAAAAGATGATTTGGAGGGAATGTTTCCTGTTCCTTTGTTCGTATTATGCAAGGTCTTTCCTCTGTCAGCTAATGGACCATTGCTCAGACTTGATTGCTTTCTTAAAAAGCAATCAAGGATTGAAGGGAACATTTTCATTAAATCTAATTTTATCTCAACCTCATTTCATCTCGAACTAAAAATTTTCCCATGGGTTCAGAAAACTTCATTTGATATACGTCGCCTACACACCAGTGTGCGTCTAATAGTGACAAAAAAGTTACTTATAAAATTAACAATACAAAAATTATTTTTTTGCTTGATATTTGAACAAAAACTCCCCCAAACACAAGTTTTTTACTTGTTTTGAACCCCCCGGATAGTGAAATGTCAAAAAAGTCGTACTTCTCTAGCTGAGAATAGAAGAAATTCTTCATCTTCATTTTCTTCCAGATTTGCAACTTTAAGTCATCCTGCACTTATTGTCCCACTGAAATATGGGGTAAACTCTTCCTTTCCATATCAGAAATAAAATATTTTATATATATATATATTTGGTCTTTCTATGCTCTGCACACTTTCACGTAGGAACACGAATGTTGTTCGGTTGAAAAAACATGACAAACTAAACAAACGGTGTCATGCAAAAGTGTAGAGGTTTAATATTAGTTAATGCAGCATTCTTTCACACTGTTATGCATTTTGTTTGACAAAGACTTGTTTTATAAGCCTGAAAAACAGGCCTTTTTCTTTAACAAGCCATTATCGTAGCCTGCAGGAAGACTTTTGCCCTTTTCTCCAGACTCCAGGCTCTCTGACTGATGATGAGGTACGACTGGTAACTGTTTGACAGAACGTCACTTCAAAAAGCACCAAACTGTTCCTTTAACAATTTTCTCTTTTTTATTTTTTTATTTTCAAGAAAGAACGTGATGTTGATTTGTAACTCCAAACAGCTTGACAAACAGCTTTTTGAAAATCCTTCCCCTTACTTGTGGAACTGAGGTGCAATGATTTCCTGCGCGGAGCTGCTGCACAATACAGCCTCCATCCACCCCGTGTATTGTGAGGAAGGCCAATAATAAGGCTGAAAGTGAGAGAAACCCTGCGGAGATCTAATCAGTGCTGCACATTGTTCTGTGGCAGAGTCTGACGCATTCCCCGAGTCCGGCTCATCAGCAGCCATTTTCAGAAACCAATCTGGGAATTATTATCACTCAAGGTCTGTGCTACATTTCTTATTCTGCAAATTAAACCAAAATCGGCTCTGACATTTGTGCTGCCGAGGCTTCAATAAGTGACCCCTGGAACACATGCAGAAAGGCAATTCAGGAATGAAATGAGTGCTACAGACATTTTCCTCACTTGTTTTCCTGTTTTTGACCACTCCATTTTATTTAGGAACCTGCAGTTATAGTTGTCTATAAATTGGCACACCCCCCAGGGAAATTTTCAATTCATTCCTGCTGAATATTTTTTCATATATTTTCTTTCTACGGGAGAATTTATGTGGGGCACTACATTATTCTTGTTCACTGAGGCAAATGCAAATAAATTCCAGTAAAGAAGGTCAGACATATTTAAGGGTTTTGATGCTGTTTCATATTTAAAACAAAATCTGGTTTTGGCTCTCATATGTGAAACAAATTGTCCAGAATAAAGGTTTTTACCACATTCCACTTTCTGTCTGGAGTTAGGGGCTTTCTTAAATTTATTTGAACTTCATTAAATGATTTTTGTGCTCTGATTTGCATTTTTCTGAGGGACGTATAAATGCACAAGTCCTAGCTGTGTGAAATTGGCAGGTTACCAGCGTGATTTGGCTTAAAAAGTGCATCCTTCTCTACAGCATGGGGGAAGTGCTGAGTGTGCTGATCACATTTTCTCCACCTGTTCACAGAGGGAATGACCTCCAGGAGCAGGTAGACATCCCAGCAGGGCGAGTTTACCATCAAGCAAAGCATGCAGGGAATGATGAAGCCAGAAAAAAGGAAAATCGTGCAGCTTGGATAAGATGAAATAAAAAGAATAACTTAAAATATAACTGAACAGGGGAGCAAGGAATTAACTAAATTCCAGGCAGCATTGGGAGCTGAATGTGTTGTTAATGATGCTCAGCTACTACCACACCAAATTTTAGCTCAACATCTGTATTTCTACCTTAATTATAGCCATTTTTTGTGTTTTCTAAGGCCACCTTGAATTGGATCGGCTCTAAAAGTTAATCAGTGATTAATTTATGAAAATGTAATCAAAATCCACTCAGTGGTTCATGAGATATTTTGCTAACAGACAGACAAGGTCTTATGCCATCTGTCACAGCTTAGAATGTGTTACTAAAGCACCACATTTTAGGTCAGTATCTGTAAAATTAGTACAGTAAAGTATGACATTTACAGCATTGTTAGTTAATAATAAACCAGCACTTTAATACAATTAAATGAGAAGCTGTGAGATGTCAGCAAATGTCTTGACTGATGGAGCAAACTCCACATTTATCATCTCACATTCACTCGCAGCTGTCTGCTCCGTCCTGCTGCTACAAGATGTGACAAAACACCTTCAGAGTAAATTATGGCAATAAGACGATGATAAACTGTGCTGCTATAAACACATCGGAGAACTTCATTTACGTCCTGCTGGAACTGAGGAAAAGGTGAATTCACACCTAATTCAATCAAGCGAGGTGATAAAGTTCCTAAAGGGAGGAATCTTTTGCACATTTATAGTTTGTAAAGAACTCGTGACTCAGCTCTGCGTTAAAATGTTCAGATTTCAGAGCTGCACAAAAAAGTAATAATGGTGTTTTTCCATTATATTATAACCATTTAAAAAGATAAAGGTTTGGATTTTCTTTCTTATCATTCCTGCTCTCAATGAAGGCTATTAAAAACCAATGATGCAGCCAGTAAAATGTGAAATTATTTAATCAGCGTTCACACTACTGTTTTCCTGTTTTTTTTATTTTTTTAGATGTTTTTCTTTTGCAATCCAACTACCTCTGCATACTTTGTGTTATTTTACCTGTTCATACACCAAAACATTCAGCTCACTGAGGAGATGGGTGCTATAAGACTTTGTTTTTGCAACTTTTACTTTTACTGTTCAAAATATTTCACTTTATTTAAAAACACTTTCCTAATAGAATTACACTGAGATCTCTTTAATTCCTTGAAATCATTGTTCTCTTTGAAATCTGCTTCAGCAAACTGGCTCCATTTTTGTCCTCTTTTCTTACTTTAAGCTTTTGGTTCTGATACTTTTAGCCTTTTAGAGCTTTTTGCTACTTTTGGTTTTTAGCTAACAGTTTGCATCTTTTATCTAGCCTTTTGCTACTTTGACTTCTTGGCTATCTTTGTTGCTAATTTTAGCATTTTGCTAGCTTTTTTCTATTTCTAGTTCCTAGATAGCATATTTTAATTTTTAGTTTGCCTCTTTTTTCTTTTTTCTATTTTTAGCTTCTATCCTTTTGCTACATTTATCTTTTAGCCTCTTGCTACTGTTTAGCTACTATTTTGCTAGTATTAAGTACTATTTTGTCCCTTTTAGCTATTGTTTTGCAACTTTTAGCTTTTAATGAGTGTTATATTTTTAGCTTTAACAAATCAATTTCATCTTTTTGAGCAGATTTCGGCAGTCATTCAGGGCTCAGTTTCTCTGGTTATGTCGTACATTTTCACAACAACAAACAACATTTAACAAAAAAAGAAAAAAACAAACTTCAATGCTAATTTGGAATGTCCTAATTTCCTGCTCTTCATCCCTTTAAATAAACAGACATTATGCATGAAGTGCTCTGTATATTTTCTGGTTTTGCACCATAATTTGCAGGTTCTGGTTTTCATTATTGCGTAAGGCTGCTGAATACTAATGTGTCTCAATCCATTAAGCCTTCCATGAGAGTATATTAAGGCTCCCTGCTGTGAATCCATATAAAACTGCAAAAACATGCCAAATCCACACATAAGGAGCCAACAGAGGTGTTTCAGAAGCAAAGAAAATGAGGACTGTCATCTGTAGAGATCACATATTAAATTGTAGAGAATCAGATGACAGAGCATGAACTATTTGGTTTTCTAAAGAATAAATACAAAATCATCTCAAATATGAGATAAAATATGCATTTAATATAAATAAAGGAAGAAACTAAACACATCAAACAAAAATAGATTTGGAAAAAAAAGTTGTAAGCATGAATATCTTGTGCTGCCTTTTTTGGATGGGTGAATAAAGAGACTATATTTCAAACAGCGAATCTAAAATAGCTAATCTTAACACATAAAATCATCCTTTCTGAACAAGAAAATTCAATGCAGCAAAACAATGAACTGCAGAAGCAGCCATGATTCAGACATGACACATGGAGAACAGAGAGAAAGCTGATATGATGATTATTTCTACAAAAAAGATCAGCATGTTTGATGCTTCATTTGAAATGAAAGCGTCTTTTTCTACAAACAGGAGGTGGTTCAGACTCTTTACTTTTCCTTCACTTCCCCTCTCATGGCACACAGCTCAGAGAGACGATCTGGGGCAGATGTACAGCTCAGGATTGCTGGTAACTCTATGAAGAATTGGTTGTTTAACTTCAGACACACAGACAGAGACAAAGTTGGGTCTCGCTTCGACTCAGAAACTGTCAAACTACCAACTGCGCCTGGCAGATTTTATCAGCTTGCACTAATGAAATCAAAAGAGCTTTTTTTTTTTTTTTTTTTTTTGGAAAAATGCTGACACTGGAAGATCCTAAAGGAGAAGTTTATAAAACACACTTATATGTTCTGGGTGGGTGAATATAGCAGGAGAGAGAGGCCTTAAAATGAATGTTGTGCATCATCCTGGGTTAATATATCACAATCTACACAGGCTGCAATGCCCAAAAAATCTATCTACACAGCATAAAGATGTTTTACTTTTTAAATAAGGATATTATAAAACATAAAGTGTAAAGAATTATAATCTATCATTATCACCTGATGCTGAAGGTGAAGTATTTCTGAGTGTGTGATCATTTGTCTGCAGCGTTAGCAAAATATCCCATGAACCAGAGGATGAATTTTAATGAAACTCTCAGAAAGTAATTATTAGATGTACATCTACAGCTAATCTACTTTTGGAGCCAACCCAATTCAAGATGGCCGCCACAGCTAAGCAACCTTAGAAAACACAAACATGGCTATAGGTCAGACAGGTTTACAGATACTGAGCTACAAGCTGGTGTGGTAGTAGCTGAGAGTCATACTCAACACATACTTCAAGCGCTAACAGCTCATTTATATCTTTATTATTTAGGTTTGCCTAAAACTCCATCTTTTCTCAACATGAGGTGATCTCAGTCTAAAACTCTGTCCTGAAAGGTGGTGGGTGATGTGCATTTCTTCAAGGAACTGTAGGCCTTTAATTGTTCCTGTGCTGAATATTTTAAGCATGAACAGGAATTTTGCTTTTGGGACATTTTCAAAATTTAACACTGCTAATCCTTCATTTATCTTTTATCTTACACGCATTCAGTAAAAGCCTCTCTGTCTCTAAAAGGAATAATTGCATCATTCATATGGATGCGACCAAACTGGGTGTTGTTTTTCACCTTTTCACTCAAAGTCAGTCACACAAAGACTTCAGGATGTGGAGAAATCCCAGGCGTGACGCGACTGCAGAAGTGCCTGTTTATAATCCCCGAGCTCCGATTCCATTGAACAGTTAATTAATTGCTCACAGCTCTGATTATGTTCCTTTACACTAACACTATAAATAGCATTTCAAGGCTCACAGTCAGGTTTTTGTTCTTGTTGTGTTTGAAACTTGTGTCTGAAGTGGGGAATTGACTACTGGAGTCTGCAGTAACTAATACAGGTTTTTTCTCTGGCTGTTGGTGATTTGAAGTGCTGTTCTTGTCCTGTTTGGCAGACGTCTTGACAGCTTCCCTTGTTGCATCCTGGAACACAATAGATACACCAGCAACATAAAATAAAAACAGTTTTTCAGCAAGTTATCCAACAGTGCTTTGAAAAGATAAAATACACGACTGAAGTGAAATCCAAACACTGCAGGTATATATATATATATATATATATATATATATATATATATATATACAGATATATATTTATGTACCCAACAGTTCTGGCTGTGAGCTCTGATTGTTTAGCCCATCCTGAAGCTGAGGTCAGAAAATGTCTTCATGCTGCTCTGCCATCAGATATCAGTGAAAAGGGTCACTGAAGGACACACACATCTGTTAAGCCCTTTTCTATTCAGGCAGGGTTTGTTTCACTTAAAAGAATTGCCACCAAATCCCATAAAAGTCCAATACTTTGTGACTTTTGTTTTTAACTTGTCCGTACCAGTTGGTCACAACCTTTTTGTTTTTCCGACTTATGACAGAAATCCACATTAAAAGAGTCAAAGATGCTCTGTTTTATATTCTTTGTTCATAAAACCCACACAAATGTCACCCCCTTTGACACATCTTGGGACCTAAACTGCTTTATATGCCTGTAAGTTAATGAAATGAGGAATTAGGTATAAAGCAATTTCTTTTTTACTTTCTATATATGTATTTTTTTTAAATATCTGACATTTCTTCCTGCCCATGTTGAATTAACTCCCAAACTTTGTTTGGTGAACTCATTCAGCCATGATGTCTGGCTTCATTTATGTGCAGAAACAAAAGTTGCATTTCTCTTTTAGTCAGTGACTTTTCTGAAGCTAAACCTCAGTAAATCTGATGTAATACAAAGAGAAATTTTTCTGTCAGTTCAGCATAATCTAAAAATGTTTAAGGTAAAAATGGGTATTCTATAAACTGCTAAAAGGAAGTTTTATTTTCTTTTTTTAATGAGTCAAACATAAGCACATTGTTGGAATAGTTCCAGTAAAATCTAAGTTATTAAATTAGTTGAACCTTTGAGTTGTATTTTATTAAACAATGATCAAATAAATTACTATATTGTTAATGCACTGGCTTTTTAGAAAAATTTTTTGGACATCTTTAACTGATTAATCTTTCAAGTCTACCCCAATTATAAAATAAAGATGGCTGCCACAGGTAAGCCACCTTAGCAAAAATAAAAATAGCTACAGTATAACTTTAACTTTTGCAGATTTTGAGCTAAATTTGGTGTGATAGTGGAGCAAGAATCATCCTCAGTGAGCGCTAACACATCTCAGAAGATTTCTCAGTACTGCATGAGATCAGGCATAACATCACTTACAAGGTTTGACCAAAACGGCTGTAACTCTGTCTCTTCTCATCATAAGATGATCTTAGTTGAAAAGTTTGGCATGAAAGGTGGCAGACGATACGCTTTCCTTCAAGGAAGGCTTGGCCATTAATTTGAAACAAACTCCTATCATATTTATCTGACTGAAGTCAAATTTCACACAGATTTTCTCGGCCTCACATGCATGTTAATGACCAGCACGAACTTTCACTCTGACCTAAGAACGGCACCGTCGTTGACAATTTATTTTACTGAAAACATCTGTCTGTAAATGATTATATGGATCACCCAACAGAGGGGAAATTTTCTGTGAGAAATGAGCACAGAGTGAAAAGAGAATCAATAATTGTTTTCCAGCACACGCTTCCTTTTGATGAATGTCTCATTAAAACATGGAGGTGATGGATGCAAGCTGGATAAAGCCTGGTGTGTAAATGTGGCTGTTTAGGCAAAACGAGCAATATGAGAGCCTCTTGGTCCTATTCTTTACACAGCGAGGTGTTAACGCTTCAGAGTGAACGGCTTTAATGGCTTTCAGTTGTTATTATTCTCTGTGTTATGACATCTTGATTGGGCCCGCGGTCGTGTTTCATTGCTGCTTGGTTTGCATGCACCTCGCTTTGCCTCCTTCCAGAGCTTCGTGTTGTTATGGTAATTTTCATGAAGTAGATTGCATCTCGCTTGCTGCTCCACTTGGGTCCCGTCTGCGAGAGGAGCCCTGAGCAACAGCATAATAATCATAATGAACCCATCAGAACAATGCCAGAGCTAAATATCACGTACACAGACACACCGGGGCTGTCTGAATGACCACTGTGGTTACCAAAGTAACTAATTACAAACGCTGATGAAGCTGTGGATATGTTTGCCCTCAGGTGCTGTGTTTTCATTAGAGTTTCAGGTTGTAGTCGTTTTAATGGGTGTGGAAACACTGCAGCTACCGCTCGAGCACCTTTGGGATGTGGTGGAACTGGAGATTCACATCATGGATGTGCAGCTGACAAATCTGCAGCTACTGTGTGGTGTTATCATTTCAATCTGGACCAGAATCTCTGAGGAACGTTTCCAACTCCTTGTTGAATCTATGTCTCAAAGATTTAAGGCAGCTTTGAGGGAAAAAGGGGTTCTGACCTCATAAAAGCAAGGTGGACCTAATAAAATGCCCACTGAGGGTAGATCCATCAGTCATAACTCAAATGCACTGCTGTTTCTCCCGTCTTCTTTCCTTTAATGTTGCACACTGATATTCTTCCACTGACGGGATTAAATTTCATCTGAGTTGCAGTTTCAGATGGCATGATGTGATCTGAACTGACCAATGTTTGGTTTCACTGCATAGAAGCATATTGTGTACAGTTTCATTGTAAAAATGGTGAAGAAAAGAGTAATTGCTTCACAAGCTTATGAAAACCCTTTTCAAACCTCATCTCAGCTCAACAAAGTGCTTTACAATGTGCTCCTTATTCATCCAGTGCTTTTAATGATATATCTGCACATTATGCAGTGATTCTAACAAAGAATCGAAGCCAAGTGAACGCTTTACTCTAGCTGCCTTCAGTTCTGTTTGTTTGCACCATGTCCTGGATGAGTTACAGTCTGAACCAAAAATATTATACAGACTTAAAAATGATAGAACACATGTAAAACAAATAAACATCATAAGATAAAAGCTCTAAATAAAAACTTATCTGCTTTTTGACGAAATCAAAAAAGTTAATTTAACAGAAAATCAAAAGAAGATCATCCTATGGTTGAGGTACTGCTTTAAAAAAGCAATATAATCAAATTTTAAATTGGATTTAAGAACCTACTAATAATCCCTGGTTAGATGAGTTGTAGGGTCAGAGTTTAACGGTTCAGGAGGAGTTCGACATGCAAAGCCCTAAATGTTAACATCAAGATTTTAAATTATTTCTTAGAAACTAAGAACTTTTCTAATTAAAGAGAGTTAAATCAATTCTAAGTTTAAACTTCTGAAGATTTTTTTTGTTTGTTCATTAAATAGAGGAAACAAATTAGGAGTTCTTTTTCTTTTTAGAAATGTTTGATAGTTTTTTTTTTGTTTAAAGGCAACAGAAAGTATCACCATAAGAAAAAAAAAAACCACATACATGATAATTTTATGATTCTGCAGGGTATTTTTGATGCTTCTGGAGGCATTCAATTATTGAAAAAATGATGAAATCGGAATAACCAGATTTTTCTAACCAAAAGTCAGCAAAACTGTTTCAGGAGAAAACTTTTGGGTTTTAATAAAGACAGAAACTGAAAACACAAATCAGTGGAGGTAAAGTGGATAACAATGAGTTCTAACCTAAGTTCCAAACTTCTGGAGTAATCTGATATTTACTGTTTTAAAAAGAGAATAAAACCCATAAAAGTAAGGAACTACTATCAGACAAGTGCAGTAATCTTGTAAAGATGATGAAAGAAAAGAAACATTTAGATGTGCAGACTGAGTACATTTAGAGTCTGTAATCAGTCATCGGGGTGCATGTTTTCTCCATTTTGTTCATTATTGGATGTTCTTTTTGGATAAAAATATTCTAAAAACATTAAATTGGCCATTCTGCATTAACTCGACCTTGTTTTGAGCTTGGAGCTTTGCATCAGAAAAAGTGCTTGCTGTAATTTCATTGGAAATTAAGATTCAACAAGCGCTTTCCAATTACAATACCATAATAAGGTTTTCCAGAGAGACTGTGTTCTCCGCATGTGAGGCAGCCTGCTTCGAGTGTTTCTCACATGAGTGGCTAACCTGTGGCTTTTACTCTCAGTGAATTCACTCCAGAATTTTGAGTGCACGAGCACTGCTCTTGGAGGAATGATTACTCAAGTTTGCACAGCATCTTGAAAACTAATTCACATCTGCAATTGCCCTCGAATTAGACCTGTGGGGGGCAGATAACAATTTCTAACAACTCAGTTACATACTCACAGTCTGCAGCAGAGTGCTATAAAAACACCATAGCTGTTTAGTGCTATTTATGAAAACCCTGCTCATGATGCTTATTATGGTATTTATTAGAATTATGCACCATAGCCTATACACTACAATTGACAAATTGCTAAGATTAGTATTTATTTCAGTGCATAAATGGAGGCATACTCCAATAAATACAAGCTAGAGAAGTGAATTTTCTGCAGACCTGCAGGATGAATGCTGAGCGCTGAAGTCAGGAGATTTTAAAGCTGAAAGAAGCAGAACAGAAGCAAAAAACTAAGAGTTGCAACATGCTAGCTGAAAACCAAAAGTTCTAAAAGGTTAACTAAAAGCTAATAGCAGAAAAAAGGCTAGCTAGAAGCTAAAAGGTGCAATAGTTAGCTAAAAGGTAAACTTAGCAAATGACTAGTTAAACATATTAAAGGGCTAGCTAAAGATACAACTAACAAAAAGCTCAAAGTAGCAAAAAGCCAACTAAAAATATTAAAAGGGTAGCTTGAATATAAAAGTCGAGCTAAAAGTAGAACAAAAAGCGAAAAATAAAACACGTATGCAGAAGCAGTTTTTAAAAATAATGTTTTGAAGAAACCAAAGAGATCTCAGAGTATTTCCATAGGAAAAATACTGGTAAACAGAATTACATGTTAAAAAGCAAAACCCTAAAGCACCCATCTCCTGATTTGGAAAAAATCTGACTAAAATACATCAAAATATGCAGAAGCAGTTAAATTACAAAAACATGGATAGTGTAAATGCTGACTCAGCATTAACAGTATTACATGTTAGTAGCAGCACTGAAGTTCTTCAGTAAATGTTGTTTGAAAGTCATCATTATTCTGAACATTTCTTCCAGGTACAGCTTCCCTCCAGCTCTGGGTCCATCTGCAAACCTGCTGCCAGCCCTGTTCCTGTGCATCAAGTGCAAGTTTCATGTATGATTTTGCTCATGTGTCTCCAGGCCTGTTTATGTTTGAACTACAGTATTGTGGTGCAAGTGTGGGTTCATGAACCTCAGCACCTGACAGTGTAGCTGCCATCTGGTCAGCCCCCGAGGGAGCCCGACAGCCACCCAGAGCTGTTGGGCCATGACAGGTAGCCCTGTTTGACGTCTCTAACTCATCTCCATCCCAACAAACAGCAAATAATGAGACAAGGAGACAGCTGGCTGATGGACCCTGCATGGCTCCTGCTACCACCCTGCGCCAGGAAAACTGTCAGAAGTGCCTTTTCAGCAGCGTAAGCAGTTCTGAGAAAGCAGTGGGTTTAATGAATTTATGCAAGTGGGACTGGCTACTTTTCCATTAGACGCAGGGACATCCATGCATCATGCAACACCACTTAGCACTTTGCACAATCACACTTTTAGGGCTGGAATGAAACATTACCCTTATGGGTTATCTTTTGCTTTGATGTCATGTTTTGTTCCCTTGATTTTCTTGTTGATCTTCCTCTTCTCACACATCTGGTCCTAATCTGTTCATTATATATTCACTGCATTGTCTCAGTCAATTATCTCCTTTATACAGAAGCAGATACATTGGTTTGTACCTTCTGTAAGAGAAAGAAAACCCCACAAAGTTACTTCTTATACACATGTCTGCATGTATATATATATAAAAAACACACAGCTTATCATATGTATGTATATATATATATATATATATATATTACAAACCCAGGTTTCAGCTGTGCTCAGATCATTGTCCCTGCCCTGTTGTGTTCTCATCTCATCAAGTTCTTCTTTTCGTTTTGTTGCGAAATAAAGTTCATTATTTACATCATCTATCTGCCTCTGGAGTTTTGCTTGCAACTGATTCCTCACTATAATAGTTTTCTCGTTCAAAGAAGCCAATTTAAAACAAATAGTGTGGATGGTGGCTTGAATCCCAGAGAATTGTAGTTGCGTTATGCCCCCTACAGATGGCGGTATTTCACAGGAATCATGTTCGAGCTGCAGAGAGCACAGGTCCGCTTCCTGAATGAATGTCTTTTAAAATGTCTAAATCCTTTAAACTACACTTTGTTTCCTATTTGACATCTAATTAGGACTTAGTAAAAAGGAAATGTGTGGGTGTATTTTTTTTACTTTAGTGAATATGTGCATGCATTTTAAACAGAAGCCATTTGTGCACGTGGCTTTTATTTGACAGACATCTCTATTCGTTGTTGTTACAGGCACTCTTGGTCAGTATAAACATATTTGGGCATATGCAAACTTTTTAAATGCAGCTTTTTAACGTTTTATTGTAAAAAAATTGATTATTAGCAGCCACAATTAAAAGCCCCACCAGAACTTTAGTTTAAGCATGTGCGTAAAACGAAGCGCTCCAGTTGTGCCACAGGATGACGCGGCGGAGGTTGGGTCTAAAAGCTCACACCGTACGTGAGGTGCAAGTGAACTGATGGATGACTCCGTGTAGCACCGGCATCCTCACACTCAGACAGACAGAGAGCCAGAGGTTCGGCGGCAGCCTGTTAGAGAAAATGATCAGTCCCTGAGCGAGGCGAGACGAGGCGGGGCGGGCAGAGGGGGTCACTAGATCCCATCTCCTTCACAGCGGCTGACCGGGAGATGCTCTCTGCTGTCCGGGTGACTCTCCAAGCTGTGTCGAGTCAGAATAAATGAACCCAGCTGTGTTTTCAGCTCTAATTTCCCGGACGCTCCTCTTTAATCCAAAAGCACCGGATCTGCGCGTGTCGTGAATGAGTCCCCTGCTGTTTCAAGGTGAGTCCACCTCTTACTGTTTTGTGAAAGGTGAAAGTTGCGTCGACTTCTTGAGCGCACGGGGAAAGGATTGGCGTTGAGCATGATGTTTGAGCTCCAGAATGACGAAATCTCTGCTGACCACCTGTGACAAGCAGCAGCAGATGTGATGCTCTGAAAGCAGAGCGTCTGTGAACGCCTCAATCAAAACCAGAGACAAGAGGCAGATCAGGACTGGATCAGGTCAGACACGAGCGGCTTCATTCAGCTCTACTTCAGAAAAGACTGCAACAGCTTGCTTGTAAGGATTTCTCCCCCCTGATTATTCTGGGCACTGCATCAGATCTCTGATCATCAGGAGAAAAGAAATGTAGGTTTGTAGAAATATTCAGCCATCCTGTGCTGCCCTGCCTCCTCCTGCAGCTTTGGCAGCCAGGGCAGAGCGCGCGAGCCACTGGGATGCTGATAAGGCTGGAGGAGCTGAGATGAAGCCTGAGTCAGAAAGCGCAGAGCTGTAATCAGTGCCAGCCTCAACAATGCTGTTGACCAAGTGCATCTTTGTTCAAGCCCCCATATGTGTGTGTGTGTTTGGGGTGTTAGTTGGATTCTTTTGACTCTCACCCCTCATGCAAACCAGATGAACCCCTCTTCTCTCTCTCGCTCTGTGTGCTCTTTCTGGTCTGGCTTATCTGGCCAGCCAGTTGGACGAGCTTTTATTCTCCTGGCCCCTCCAGAGTGGCTAAAACCCCTCGCAGAGAGGAAAAAAAAAGAGAGTAACTGGCTTCTCTCTTGGCGTGCTCATTCCTGTCATGTGCTTCTACATTTTATCAGCTGCCTGCTAATTTTAGGATTTAAATGAATCTCCAAATTCACTCTGTCTTCTGGTCTCTGCTGCACTGATAACCAAAAATTAAACCAAGGTTAAGTCTGTGATGATTTCTGTGCCTCTAAAGTGAAGCATTGGGTAAGCAGATTCAAAAAGGAAAACATGCGACTTCTTTCAAATGAATTTAGAAGACTTTTGCTGCACATTCTGTTTAAACATAGCAGTCATAAAAAACTATATATCTGGAAGATATTGTAATTCCTAGAAAGACAAATAGATGCTGAACTTGTTGAAAGTCATTTAAAAATGTATTTATATGTTCTTTTCTTTCTTTTTACCTTGAAATTATAAATTAAAGGCAGATTGTTCAGTGATCTTAATCAGCATTTGTATTACAAGGTTTTTGAACTAAAGCCTTCTTATTTGCCCAGTTTGGATCAGATATTAAACATTTTTTTCACAAGCTTTAAATGAAAGTCCTGGCATTTCTTGAAGAAATGCATATCGCCTACCGCCTTTCATGCCAGACTTTTCGATTCAGATAATCTTATGTTGAGTTGTAGTTGTTTTGGTCAAACCTTGTAATGTTATGCACAATCTCATCTCACTACATTTTAGCTCAATATTTGTAAAATTGACTGAGTTATAGCCATTTTTGTTTTCTTTTCTTTCAGGTCAGTTGGCTGTTGTGGCCATCTTGAACTAGGTTGGCTCTAAACATTAATCAGCTATAGCTACAATGAGTGTTCCTGAAAGTTTCATTAAAATCCATGCAAAGGTTGATGAAATATTTTGCTAACAGACAAACAGAGTTGACTCTAAATAGGTAATGGCAAATTTTAAAACAAAGATCTTGGACAATCTGTTAGCACTCAGAAAACGTGTTGGAGATCAGTCTCATCTGCTGCCGCGCCACATTTTAGGTCAGCATCTGTAAAATTGAGTTTTAGCCATTTTGTGTTTCGGGTCAGTTGGCTTCAAAGTCACTCAGTTATACATGTACATCTGTTTGCAAGTTTCATTAAAATCTGTCTTCTGGTTCAGACAGACATACGAACACAGGCAAGGAGTGTTGCAGTTCTTCCATCTTGCAGCTCTTATTGCAGCAGTTTCGAGTAGAGAAGAATTGCAGGTGAAAATGCATTATTGTTGGGTCTTTTTACCCCCCGGGGGTGGGGGGAACACCAGACCAGTGTAGGTGAAGTAATTTAGAACATCTGTCTCTGTCACTTACACCCACAAGCAAGGAGTTAAGAGTTATCTTAGACCTCTACAGAGATTAATGAGCTACTGTAAGTTTGAGAGGATAGAAGAACAAATAAATAAATAAGGAAATGGGGATGAGGAACACACCACGGCTTTACTGCAAAACCAGGAAAAAAGAAAACAGTGTTTGATTTAAATGACCAGTCCAGTCCGTGGCATTGATTCTGAAGTAATTTAACTATCAGAGAGAGCAAATGTGGGTCAGGGGCAAAGGCGGCGCAATGTCGCTGCAATCATACATCAGGAGAATTAGTGTATGTAACACAATTACACGGTAGTGTGAGTGCACAGCAGCTCATGGTTACTACCCACAGCTGAAGATACCCCCAGCCCCACCTCCTCCACCTCTAAGCCTCACCCTTTCCACCCATTGCTTCCCTGGTTGCCCATGAAGATGCTGATTAAACCCGACGGTTCAGATGCCACAGCCTGAGGAAGGAAACTGTGTGGAGACCCCGGTGTGTGCCCTCGTGCACACACACTTTGCAGAAGACTGTATCCATTGGAGATATTTACGGTTCAGCATTCTTTGAAGAAATGCTTATTGGCTGCCACCTTCCATGCGCGAGTTTTAGACTGAGATAATCTTTTGTTGAGAAATGTCAGGTTAAATATTGGTTAAATCGCACAAAATGTTATTTTTAAGATCTGTAAGCATTTGGAACATGTCTTCTAAATGACTCTCAGCTACTACCACATGTTGGCTCAATTTCTGTAAAATCTACTGATTTATTGCCATTTTTGTAATTATCTGTGGCGGCCATCTTGAATTTGGCTGACTCCAAAAGCTAGTCAGTTGTAGGTATCAGCCAAATCATCACTTTCTGAAAGTTTCATTAAAATCCACTCAGTGGTTGATGAGATATTTTGCTAACAGTACAGACAAATAAAACTCTCACACTGACACGGGTGAAAACATTATCGCTCAGCCTTCTCCTTTGGTGGTGGGTGATTAAAAAGACAAAAGTGAGAAAACTGGTGAGCGATACCACTGATGGGAGATGGAAAGAGACAAATATAGAGAAGAAATTACTGCAGATCATTAGGCACAGCTAAACTAGTTGTTGTCCTTCTTTTTTCCCTCTACTTCACATCCCCTTTACTCTTCACACGTCTGCTTATTTCACTGTGCTGTCTCGGCCTGAAGGGAGTTTAATGGACAGCTGGGGAAGGAGCCTTACATGCAGAGGGAAATAAGAGGGGGAGGGGATTAAGTAGAGGGAGAGAAGACAACTATTAAAGGCTGAAAGGGACAAAGAAGAAGAAGAAGAAGAAGAAAGAGGTAGTGACAAACAGTGGAGGAGAGAAGTAAGGAGGAGGAGGAGTGGTAGAAGTGTGCAGCTCACCTGGCAGATGGCAGCTTTGGCAGCACTCAGCATGCAGTGATGGCGGCCGTGCAATATGGTGCGCTGCCTCCAGATTGTCACTCTGCTGTTGATACAAACACTGCAATAACTTTGCTGATGTGTGAGTTTTGCCTGATTTTCTTTGGCACAGAAGAAGGCATGACGGCATATGGTTCTTAAAAGAAGCTGACAAAGTCGAGCTTGTTTTTATTTTAAAACAGGATTGCTGTATTATTTTTAAGCTTTGAGTTTATAATCTTTTTTAAAATGGAAACTTTGAATGTCACCATGAACTTTTCATTTTGTAAGTTTGAAAGACATCTGCCTTCACCACACATGTTGGTACTGTGGGCATCACAGCATTCAGTATATTTAAATATGACTCACAAGACAAGCTATATGTCAGCTTTTAAACTGATCTTTACATTAAAGTTTTTACTTTAATGCATTCTGAAAACACCTGGAGTCATTACCTCTTTAACCAGCAATTCAAGCCAGATTTAGAAGCTTTCAAAACATTTTTTTACAAAGTACATATCAGAAAGATAGAACAGAAGTTGTAGAAAGTCACATTAAAATTACTTGAAAATTGGGTTCAGTGTGAAATCCAATTTTTGCATCTCAACAAACGAGTCCTAATTAGATCAACTCTGAAGCATGACATCTTTTACAACCCGCCTGTTTCTAACTGAAAGGTGACTGGCTGATTATCTACAAGTCATCACAAATGCTAAAAAAAACTAAACTGATTATGACACTTTAGAACTTGCTAATAATATAAGATAATTGTAAATCACTGCAGTGTTTGAATGAGTTCCTGAAGAAGCTGAAAAGCACAACTAAGGATTTTAAAGGCTGTAATTTATTCAGAGTTAAAAAAACAAAACCAGAAATTAGAGACATACTCAGCGCTGAAATTTGCTGAAGCAGCCACTACTTGAGTTGTTAAACTAGCAGAACACAAGCTAAAAGCAACAGAACAGTAGCTAGATGCTAAAAAAAGAAAAACAAACACTGAGGTTAAAATAAGTTAAACAGTAGCTAAGAGCAACAAAATGATATCTAAAAGTAGCAAAAATAGATAAAAGCTAAAAGTATCAGAACAGAAGCTAAAGTTAAAAGCAGTAAATCAGTAGCTTAAAGCAGCAAAATGGTAGCTAGAAGCTAAAAATACCAGAACAATAGTTTGAAGCTTAAAAAAACAACAATAAATAAAACAAACAAAAAAAGAAAACAATGCTAAAGCTGAAAAACAAAACCAGCAAACAGTTGCTAAAAGCAATAATATGTTTGCTAAATGCTTAAAGTGGAAAACCAGGAGCCTAAAGTAGAAAAAAAGATAAAAGCAGCTAAATGGTAGCTAAAAGCTAAAGGTTGCAAAACAGCAACAACGAGTCAGCATTCACTCAAAAACAGAGTTTATTAAAACTTTACTGAATTTGCACATTTTAGGGCTTGGAGAACAAAATGCAAAGCTTTGGATAAACGTCTAAACTGTCAATTTCCTTAAAACAAAAAAAAAAGTCAGAAAACTTCCTGATGTGTTTTCTGCTGCGATAACTTGAGACTCAGTATTTGTTGGAACTGACTAAATGAACTTGGCTTTCTGACAAGAAAAAGTCTGAGAGCAGATTCCAGAAAAGTGCCCACGTGGCTGCCCAGTGGGAACATCTGCAAAGTGTTTCTCTTCAGATTAGATATCCCAGCAAACTTCTGAGACCGCTGCATTGTGATCAGCTATTGGCAACCACAAACCAGACAGGATTTAGCTTAATAGATCAGGGGAATTCAATTTTAATTTGAGGATGAAGTTGTTTTCAGAAAGACTGGCTGGAGAGAAAAGTTCTCTCCTCTGTATTTGTTGTATATTTTTTTAGGCTTTTTTCACAGTAGGCATTATTGCAAAAGATTAAAAAAAACAAAAACTTAGTACCATTTGCAGTGAATTTCTATTTTAAAGCAGCAATACTTACATGGGTCTGTCTATTTCTGTGATTCTTCTGGGGAAAAAAGGAAAGAAAATGAGGAGACTGACTGAGGAAACTGAATAGTTTATGTTAAAATTAGACACAAAGCTGGCAGCACCAGCCATGAAGACAAGCTGATGTAATTGAGGCGGAAGCTTTTACTACATTTGACCATCAAAGCCCTTATTTGCACTGTGGATAAAATCCTGAACGGGTTTTCTAACGGCAGCTACTCAGAGGTTAAAGTAAAAGTTGTGAAACAGTAGAACATCAGCCGTGTCACATCCTCCGTCCTGCTCCTCAGCCTCGCTCGCCGTCCATCACTGTCTCCTCTTGCTGATAGTGATTTGTCAGCAGTGGAGGCAGCAGCTGTTCCTTTTGCATTGTAATTTATTTGACGGTAATTATTCATGCCAGCTACTGCTAACCTTGGCATCTTCTACCCCACGAAGCCATATGGGCAAAGATGGAGGGACCAAAGGAAACATGCAGGCTTCTTTTGGACAAGTTCTTTGATTTCTGTGTGCAGCGGCGTGAGAAATGTGGACATATGTGCTTTACAGCTCTACATGGTTACACTGTGTGTCTGTTTTTGATTATTTTTTTCTCATTCATACACTTGGTTGGGGTCTAGCGTCTGCACAATGTAGTGCATTTTCCCTGTCAGGCCCTTATGATTTATGCATGCAAAAGCAATATAGCCCTGCACATCTGTAAGTGAATCAGTCTGAGCGGAAGAATTGCTTTGCTCTTTACAGAAAAGTCAGCTCAGACAAGAAAAGACAGAGACTGATAAAGAAGAGACAACAATAAAATTACTGCCTCTTCAGATGATAAAACAGCTTACAGAAAGCGTGCTTCTGTTTGTCTACAACAATGAGCATATTTAACCACTCTCACTTTTTATTTACTACTAATATTAAGGAGCTAGCATTTCTTGAAGGAATGCATATCACCCGCCGCCTTTCATGCCAGAGTTTTAAACAAAGATTGTCTTTTGTTCAGGAATGATTGGTCAAACCCTAAAAACAACATTATGCTCAGTCTCATGATATTATCATCAAATTATAGCTCAGTATGTATAAACTTTGTTGCATGATATCCATTTTTGTGTTTGCTAAGAGCTTTGCTGTGGCAGGGCATCTTAAATCTGGTTGGCTCACTTAATTAGTTGTAAATATACAGCCATTGATTGCTTTCTGAAAGTTTCATTAACATTTCTTCAGTGATTCATGAGATATTTTGCTAACATGCACACAAATGCATACACAAGTACAAAAAAAAATTGTCCCTCTGCCTTTGTCTTCGATGGCGGGCGATAAGAAACCCAGATCAGTTTCCTCCATTAACTCCTTGTTCCTTCTGTTGTGCCAAAGGACGAGGGCCAGTCAATGCAGCACACATACTGTCTGACTCTAAAGCAGACACAGCTCACTCTGTCTTCTCCCGAGATCACTGAATTATAGAAGACCCTCTATTGCGCTTGAACTGCACAGGTTTTCATCACGGCGCTGGAGGTCACTTTGACTTTCCCCTTTATGCTCATCATATATGCAACAACGTGGCTTCGGCAGTTGAGATGAGCCAGTTTTAGGTCAACCTGCAAAGGCTGACATTGAGGTTTACAGAACAGGAGGAAAAAAAAAAGAAATCATGGTTAAATCTAACAAAAGCAGCAGCACCTTTCAGCAGGTCTCTGCTTTTAAAGGGATAGTCTGGTCATTTTTGAAGTGATCGTAAATAGTAAAAAACTGTCATTTGGCAAGCCATTGGCCTAGCCTGGAGAAAGACTTTTGCCTTTTTCTCCATACTCAGTTTATTTCATTTCAGTTCAGTTAGTTTATATAGCGCCAATTCACAACAAAAGTAATCTCGGGGCACTGTACAAAAACATTTACATGCATTATAAAATTCCAATTAGTAAAAGTTATCTATTTAAGGAAAGCACCAGATTGCATTTAATCTTCACTTTGTCACAGACTCCCATCCTGAGCAGCACGGAGGCCACAGTGGAAAGGAACAACTCCCTTTTTGCAGGAAGAGACCTCCAGCAGAACCAGAACCAGGCTGAGGACGAGCAGCCATCTGCCTCAACTGGCTGGGGTTTGAGAGGACAGGAACACAGGATGACTGGTCCAAGTGTAGGTTAATGATATGTAAAAAATAAATAATTACAAATAAAGACGTGGAAAGTAGAACGAGCTCTTCGACTGATGTCATGGCTGATAAGGTACTAACTATTGATAACTATCCTACAGAACATCACTTCAAAAATTACTAGACTGTCCCTTTAAGAGCAATTTCACATAGAGTAGTGTGTACCTGCATGTATAATGCATATGCTCTAAGATAATGACGTGGATTTGCAGAGCAGGCTGCTTACGGTGTTGTGGTGATGTGCTGGAATTAGTCCCCGTTGTCCCATTCGCCTGCGCCCAGGTTTCCTGCAGCATCCTGCACTTAATACAAGCCGAGCGAGTTGTGATGACATAGTGCCGTTTTACTGCTCCCTGCAGACATCCTTCTCTACTCTAACAGCAAGATTAGTGGCTGGCTGGAGAGCCCTAAAGCCTGCAATATCTGTGCTGACCAATAAACTAAACAACAAGCGTGCAAAAAAAAAAAAGAAAAAAAAAGGCAGCTACTGGTCATGTTTGCTGATATAAAAATAATGCCGGGACACACAGAGAGCTGCCAATAAAAGCTAATGAATTCCCAGCAACTTGCAGAGTTTCTAAAGTATCAGTGTGATTGATTTTAATAAGACTGAGAAAAATGTCTGGAGGGGGGGAGTGCTGCTATTTGACTTTACATTGTAGAACATAATGATGAAAATTAAACGCAGATTCCTCCGTGGCATCAAAGCGGACATATCCTCAGGGTATCAGCAGAGTGAGGATCCTCGCTACACATTCTGCCCTCTGAGGCCTAATTCTGCCGTTCTGTGATCGAGGGGGTGGGGAGGCATTACCCTGGGCCTCCCCCTCCCCTACATACAACACAGCCACGGATAAAACACAGTGGGCTGATCACAAAACATTGCTTTTTCTAATAAATCCCCACTGGTCTCTTGTGATTCAATATGACATTCATTTAAAAGCCATCGTTAATGAAGACGAGATTTTCATGTCCTAATTCCCCGACTCGTCGTTGTAGGTACCAGTGACCCCCCAGCTCCCTCCTCTCTCCTGTCTGCTGTGTTTGACCTACTTTTGTCTCCACAACATTGTAAACAGATCTACTAATTGCCTTCATTTATTCATTTGGAAGTCAAGTTCTGTTGCGACTGGCGCCCTCCCAGCCCATTCATGTGTGATGTGTACAACGCCTGCCCTCCCCCCTCCCTACCCCCACATTAGTTTGCTGAAAAGCTCAGACTAAAGTATCCCGTGTGAGGTTAAACACTGTTAGGTGCAACCACCGTTTACAAATAACTCTATTTATTTATTTATTTATTTTACAAACCCAAAGTTATATCCAAGTGGAAACTTTAGAAACTTTTGGCTGTGAATGTTCCTGCACAGCCAGATTGTAAAAATGAGATCAGAAACTGTTATGACTCCTGTAGTTTCCGCCCCCGTGGTCCTATTTTGTTATTGCCTTTGTGCAGCCTTATAAATCTAGGCCAATAAAACAACAACAAAAACAACAACAAAATATTTCTATCACCTCTGATGTGAGTGACAATGACTCCCATTGTTGACTAAGTGTGAGAGCAGAAGTCCAGCTCCTGACCTTTAGACAGATCACGGCGCAGTCTGCCAACAGCGTTCAGAATCTCACAGCAAACTACAACCAAAAACAAAAACAAGATAAACCCGACCGCAGAACTGTTTGTGCTAAATCTGTCATTCTGTGGTAGATAAGAAAAACAAATCTGGTTTCTTGTGTTTGAAAATGTAATGTTGCCAAATTGAGATTGCTTCAAGAATCCAGATAATCTTAATATAAAGATGTGACTTTTTGATTAGATGAGATTCAGAACAGCATTACAAACACATTCGATGTGCACCTACACAGCTGCCATCTTTACTGGAACAAAACTGAGAAAATAATTGAAGTTTAAAGGCCTGTATTCATTGAAGGAATGCATGTTACTCGCTGCTTTTCATGACAGAGTTTTAATTCAAGAAGGCTGCTACATCTGGCAAGAAGTGTTCATGTAAGAGTGTGTTAGGAATGACTCTCAGCTACTACCACACAAACTTTACCTCATTATTTGTAATTCTGAGTAAATTAGTCATTTTTGTGTTTGCAATTGTAGATTAATATGTGACAGCCTTCTTGAATTGGGTTGACATAAAAATTTATTAATTTTTATATATTTATCCATTGATTATTTTTTTAAGTTTCATTAAAATCCATCAAGTGGTTCATGAGATGTTTTGCAAACAAACGACTCTAATAGCTCATGGCAACAGTTTCACAACAGATCTCACTCAATGTATAATCTTCTACCACACCAAATTTGAGTTACAGCCATTTTTGTGTTTGCTAAAATTGCTTAGCTGTGGCAGCCATATTGAGTGTGATTGACTCCAAATGCTACTCAGTTTTAGGTGTTTATCCAGTGATTACTCTAAGAGTTTTATTCATTCTTGAGATATTTTGCTAATAGTACAGCAAACAAACACATGCACACACAGACAGGTAAAAACATTATCGCTCTGCCTTTGCCTTCGTAGGCAGGTGATAAAAATGCTTGTTGCTCTTGTGCTCTTTGGAAACAACTGAAATTTGGAGTTTTATTACAGTATTGCTTCTAAATGCTGTCAAACCTGAGGGAAAATTTTCCTACATGGATGATCTAACAAACACATTTGTGAATATTTATCTCTGGTGGCAGATAGGTCAACATATAGAAAAATAGAGTTCATAGCCCCTCTCTTCCATGCAGAGCAGAAGCTGTGACAGCATTTCAGCACGAAAAAAGCAGATCTAAGTGACAGATTGATCTCGATCCAGGTCAAAGGGTTATGTTTGCGGTGAACGAGAGGCCGGCTTCTCCCTCCTTTGCTTTGTGATTGGTGCCCACTGAGAGTTCGCGTCCCCAGAGGCCCCGGCCAGCCGGGTCCCTGTGTGTGAGCGTGAATGAGTCACGTCTGGGCTGGAGCGTGTCTGAGAGTGGTGAGGTGGAGAATTCAGTGGGGAGGACTGTGCGGGGAGAAGAGCTGTCTCCATAATCCAGGGTAAACACTGAGCAGCATGACTGCACGCCTTAGATGTGACCGGAGCTGGCAGAGCAGAAATGGATGAAATGATGAGGCTGCTGCTTGCCTGCATGCCTGTCCACTTCTGCACCTGTTTTCTCCCCCTGTTTTGTAACACCTCTGAGGCTTTGAGAGGTAGATTCTCAACACTAAATTAACCTCTGGGTGGCACTGCTGGTGCCTGTTGTTTAAGGTCACGGTAGACTCAAACCCTGCTCTGCAAATATCATTCAGTTTGCTATTTACTGCTAAATCTCAAGAGCGCAGTCTGATTTTTTTTTATTTCCGTTCTAGCATAGAGAAGTAAGGTGCTCACAGCCTGCACACGTGCACAATGCAAACTTCACGAAAGGTCTTTACCTGGAACTTTGGTGTTTGACTCAAACATTCAATCACAAAAGCAGAGTTGGAAAATACAAAACCACTCTTCTGCTGTTTAATTTAATGCATCAAAATGCTCAGTCAGAATTTGAGGATCTAATGTAGTTCAGTCCAACCTGAAAGTACTCTTTAGTGCAAAATGAGCTCAGGAGCAAGAATTCTCCTGAGCTGACTCTTTGGGGGTCAGCCTTTAATGTAGAAAATAGTTAAACAAATAAATGAATATAAGTATTATTGTTAATTATCATCATCTCTTTATGTCTGTGAAAATGCTGATTGACTTTGCTGAAATTTGTCAAAAAAAGCTAAGCAGAACAGAGGCTAAAAACAGCAAAACACAAGTTAAAAGCAACAGTCAAGTAGCTAAAGATAAAATCAGCAAAACAGATAAAATGAGCTAAACAAAAACAAAGATGAACCAAACAGTATGAACTCAGAATGTGTGTTGTTTATTATAAATAAGTTGTCAGACTGACAAAGTTTCAGGAGGACTCAGTTTAACCCTCAGATAAACTGGTAAAACTGATTAATTTGTACTTTATTATCTCTTATGTTTTGGGTTGTTTTAAAGTAAAAATACATGCAAAATATTTTAATACACTTTGACAGTTTTCCCCTCATTTCACATCGTTTTACTTCCACCACCCTTTCCGACCTCCACCTCTCACCTTCCCCACCCCCAACACAGCCCCCCGTGTGCTGGATCTGGCCTGCAGGCTGCCATTTGATGAACACTGTTTTAGTGCATTGCATTGCTTTTCATCATCTCCAGAGCCTTCATAAGAAATAAGGTTTAGAGGAAGAATTGACAACATAAAGCTGACCTCCAGTTTTGGACTTTTTGTTTGATTAAAACCCAACAAGTGAAAAGATTTCATATTTTATCTTGACAGGAAGTCATTAAAATACAAAAATGTCACAGCTTTGTTTGAAAATGAAAAAAAAAGAATTAGCCTAATATAATTTTATAAGAAAAAAAACCTGATTCAGGCACTCCTTACCTTTCAAAGCTGATTATTTGAAGGACCCTTAGCCTTTGGGCACGTTGTGGACAAAATAGAGACAATATAATAGCTGAATTCAAAATCTCCCCAAAAATATTAAAGTAATCAAAGTAAATTCATTTTTGTGTGTTCAGTCTGAAAAATAGGTTAAGAGCTACAAAAAGAAATTTTTTCCATTTCTTTTTTAGGTTAAAGGATTAAAGAACTGAGAGTGAGACTGATTTGGTTAAATTTGTGTAAATGTCATCTAATGAAGCAAACACACGAAACTCAAGGGTGACGTGTGTGGCAGATATTACTATTTCTTGGGCAGTGACTTGTAGAGTTGCTTATACTAACGCTGCCAAATCGAGCAGAGAAGGTCAAGGCACTTGAGTGACTCGTCCCCCTTGTGTGAGCGAGGTGGGGACAGATGGACAGAAGATGCTGGAGTGGAGCTTAGGATCGGTTCATCTGCTTCTTTCCTGGCTCCCGCTCAACTCGGCGGGTTGTCCTGTTAGTCAGCTAATGGAGAGCACCCTCTGCATCACGACCCCCGTATTAGGATCTGACACGGCTGTCTTCATTTAACCTTTACTTATACCACCAAGCCTCACCGAGACAACCCCTTGTTTTTTGTCCACACCAGCCAAAATGGACAGTTGGGTTTGAGGTTAAGTCTTCTTACATTTGGCAGGAAATTCACAAGATTTTAAGTGAAGACAGCTGAGCGGGTTAAAAAAAACAAAAACATGCTACAAGAGTGTGAAGTTGCTTCTGGTATGGTAATAGAGACAAATAAGAAGAGATAGAAAAATCTCCAGGCTAATTTATTGGATTAGTGTGGATTCAGAAGTTTTATTATGACTTATTGAAGGTGGAACAAAATGTTTTTACCCGTGTGTGTGTGTGTTAAACAAAATATCTCCTGAACCACAGGACGAATTTTAATGAAACTTGCAGAAAGTAATAATTGATTGGAGCCAAACAAATTCAAGATTATAGAAAACACAGAAATGGCTATAATTCAGTCAGTTTTACAGTTATCGTGTTGTAATTGTAGCTGAGAGTCATTCACTGCACATACTGAGCATGACATCTCGCAATACTGTACAAGATCGAGCATAACTCATTTAATTTCAAGGTTTGACCAAAACAGCTACAACTCTGTCATTTCTCAGGCTGAGGTGATCTGATTCTGGCAGGAAAGGTGGCAGGCGGTATGCAATTCTACAAGAAATGCTAGACCTTTAATTTTCTCTGTTCTCAGATGAAGGCAGGTTTATAAATCTGTGTTTGAACATCAAAGAAGTAACACCATGTCTGAAGCCATATTTGTTCTTTTTCTAGACATTGTCTACGTTTGAGATTAAAAAAAAAAGTTTGTTTCCCTTCTTTTGTCATACCTTAATCAGTCTAAAAAATATTAATAAGGAGAAACGTTAAATGTTAAATGAATAAACCCATCAAAGATTTATATGTGCAACTCATTTATTTTTCGGTCACATCACATGTTTGTTGGTCATTGCTTGTCTTGTGGAAATCCCCACATAAATTATGCTAATGAAATTAACCAGGGAAGTGTGAGAGTTGAAGCTGCCAAGCTCTGAATCTCTAATGACTCCCTGCCATCTCTGAAAAAAAAAACAAAAAACCTGATTAATTTAGGAATCAGACGCAGTGGAGAGTGATTAATTCCTCCTGGATTCAACCATTTAAACGAACAAGGCAGAGGGGAGAAGGGAAAACACGGGGCCCAAAATATGAATGCATAATTAATACATTTAGATCATTCAATTAGCCACCCAAACAGAGGGAATGCTCAGCCACATTGTGTCAGTGCTTTGTTCCAGGGGAAGCCAGTTAGTTTTCTCCTACAAAGTACCAAACTAATAATGAGCCCCCATGTTGAAAGAGAGAATACTGGCCTGTCTCTTTGGTGAGTAAATATGGGGAGACAGAACACATGATTACTTGTTTCTTTGATTTTTCTTGTGTCTGACTAAGCAGAGATAAAGGAGAGAATAAACATATTTTTAGGTCTTCAAATAAGTGTCGAATGATATCTTGAAAGCAGCTTTTTGCACTTGAATGAATCAAAGAGTTTTTCAATTTAACATTACATGTTTATTTTTTCTTTTTCAGAATGATATGAAAATCAATTAAGGAGGACAAGATCACTTTTTAGCGCTTTTTGTGCCCCTGAGACCTCATCTTTGCTTGCACACAATCCCATTCGTCTGAGTTTGGTGTTCTTTGGAGCCCTGTTGGGATGGGGACATGCTCAGATAAAAGATGGACTCACTTTAGTCCCACTAAAGGTCACCACCATCTAAAGGTCATGTCATGGCCTTTGGCCCTCCTGTTATGGACTCTAATCTCTGTGAGTCAAAAGACAACTTTTGGACAGACGATGAACACCTTCCAATCAGAGAGGAGGGAATGGTCGCTGAACCATCTGACAGTGCACCAGTCCACCGGGGCTTTGTATGTTGGAGCTGTCAACCGAATCTACAAGCTGTCTGCTAATCTCACTCTCCTCGTGTCTCATGATACAGGGCCAGAGTATGACAACAAAGCGTGTTACCCTCCACTGATTGTCCAGCCTTGTTCGGAGCCTTTGGCCTCGACAGACAATGTTAACAAACTCTTGCTAATCGACTACTCTCACAATCGGCTGCTGGCCTGCGGCAGCCTTTACCAGGGCATCTGTAAACTAATGAGGCTTGATGACTTATTCATCCTAGTGGAGCCCACGCATAAGAAAGAGCACTATCTGTCCAGTGACAACCAGACGGGGACGATGTACGGGGTTGTTGTTCCCTCCCAGGGTCAGGATGCTACTCTCTACATCGGCACTGCTGTCGGCGGCAAACAGGATTACTTCCCGACTATCTCCAGCCGTAAGCTCCCTCGGGATCCAGAATCCTCTGCCATGCTGGACTATGAGCTTCACACTGATTTTGTTTCATCCCTAATCAAAATCCCTTCAGACACATTGGCCCTTGTTCCACACTTTGACATTTATTACATCTATGGCTTCTCCAGTGGAAGCTTTGTCTATTTCATGACTGTCCAGCCAGAGACTCCGGAGAACGGGATGCCTGCAGGTGGCTCCCCTGGTGACCTGTTTTACACATCTCGCATAATCCGCCTCTGCAAAGGTGACAAGAAGTTTCACTCGTATGTCTCACTTCCTGTGGGGTGCGTACACAAAGGTGAGGAGTACCGTCTGCTGCAGGCAGCTCACCTGTCCAAGGCTGGCAGGGTGCTGGCGAAGTCGCTCAACATCAGCGCTCAGGAGGATGTGCTCCTCGCCGTGTTCTCAAAAGGGCAAAAGCAGTATCACGACCCTTCAGATCACTCTGCTCTTTGCATTTTTACAATCCAAGACATCAACATGCGCATTAAGGAGCGGCTCCAGTCCTGCTACCAAGGAGAGGGAAACCTGGAGCTGCATTGGTTGCTGGGAAAGGATGTGCAGTGCACCAAGGCGGTAGGTGGACACCAGAGATCACACCATCTAAAACACACACATTCAGGCCAGCTATGATTGCTTAACAATGGTGAGCCCTGACACAGATTTAACAAAAGATGGCAGTTTGATTATCCCATAACTGTGATTACAACTTTAACAGCAAATAGACAGGAAGCCTGAGATTCAGGTCTGAGGATCCCATTATAGCAGAAGAGCTGGGGGAGATTAATTCCACAATGCTAATCAGGGGAGTTTTGTATGGAGCTTTGATTTCATTCAGAGGTTTGGGCACTGATTCCCACCTCTTTTCCCACCTCGTTTTCTTTGCCTTTCTCCCAATTTCTTTTTTCATCTTCCCGCTCTTGTCGCTGTCAGCAGTACTTGAACCCTCAGAGACCCGTTCTTGATCTTGAGAAAAGGGCTTTCTTGTAAATGTCCAAGTCTGAGCCTTTGTGAAAGCTATAATTCTGCATAATGAGCGGGTCTCATGGAAATAAGTTGAAAGTAGCCCATAAAAACAGTGAAATCCATCACAAAAATTGCTCTAACGATTCCAAACTTGTACTTTTATTTCACCGTGCGACCGCATAAATAAGATGTAATGTTAATTGTAAAAGAAACCGATTGATAAAAGTAATACGAATAATTCAATAATTTCTTCTCTCTGTGCAGTTAACCAAAAGACTTTGTATCTTAACTGTAAAGTAATGTAAGTAGAAATAACTGGTTGGTGCAGAGTGTTTCTTAAAAACCAGGATTAATTTGTGAGTGGAAGATGAACAGTACAGTGGGTCTACAGATGCACCAGATCAGTTTTGATGCCAGCACTAATATCAAAAGTCATCATTATTATTCTTCACTGTTTAAAACAACCAACATGTTTGTGATCTGCTGCTTTAACGACAACAACAAAGTTACAAAAATGATAGCTTGTTTAATAAAAGAATAAGATTTTCCTCTTTGCTCTAATTTCTGACATTGGAAAAACACTTTAATTGAAATCGAAATTGGACTGACACCATATTAAGAACAATCAAAGACAAAGTTTTAAAGTTTAAGTTTATTTTTTGCAGTCTAACATTTTTGTCTCTTAAATGAATGCACATTGGACTTGGCAGTTGTTGAAATATTTCAAATGTGTTAAAATAAATCTATTTTACTCCAGAGTCTAAATTGTTGCCCTTGTACTTTATGGATGACAATGAAACCTTAGAAGTGATTAATATGAAAACTCATGTTCATTTTAAGAATTTGACAATCATTAACATGGGCAATATTTAAGATCAAAAGGAAAATATTCCTGGAAGGAAAGATCAGTGCCTTCTAAAATGTATTTATTTTTAATTTAAAAGATTTGAGGGTTGACAAGAAAGAGATGGGTGGGCTAGGAAAACAAGTTTATATATGCTGAGCTCACTTATCATAATCAGTAAAGATCAGATAAATCATTTGATGAAAGAAAAAGCACAGTGAGGGCTAACATGTTCATAGGAAGCGGGAAAATTAAATAAGAAATTAACAGGCCTAAAGAAGGTGTCTTTATATACTAAGTGACAGGCAATTAGCGAAGGTTTGAGGTGCTTGTAAGTAGATCCGATAGGACTGCTGAGTGTGGAGGCTCTCTTTGATGCTTAATCAAAACCTGACATCTCTTGTACTGTGTGTTTGTGTGATGTCAGATCAAGCAATCCAAATAAAATCACAGAAACTGGCGCAAAATACACACCGTTTCTCATGTTTGCCATCAGCAATTAAGTGTGCTCCATAAATTTGCCTGCTCCGAGGCTTGTTCAGAAGCCCAGCGGTCCAAACCCTTTTGATGTAACAGTTTTAGCCCTGAAAATTGTGCACTTAATGCTTATTAGGCTTACTATAAGTCAGTCTGAGTTCTCATCTTATATTCACGTGTCTACATTGATCTCAGTCTCTCACTTATATTTTTACTCTGTAATTATCTCTACTCTCCCCTTATATCGCTCATCCTCCCTCTTTTTACCTTCTTTCTTGTTTACGCTCATCCTCTGAAAAACACATCTTTCTGCTTCAATTTTCTTTATGTTTTCTTCGTTCTCACCCTCACATTTCGCCTCTCTCCCCACAGCCTGTCCCCATAGATGATCACTTCTGTGGCCTGGATATAAACCAACCTCTGGGGGGCTCCCAGCTGGTGTCAGGGCGGACAGTTTTCACCGAGCGAAGGGACAGGCTGACCTCTGTCACTTCCTACATCTACAATGGGCACAGTGTGGTTTTCCTGGGCACCAGGAGTGGCCAGCTGAAAAAGGTAAGAGCAACAACACCAGCAGTCAGCAACCATGAATGGCTTTAATCCATTTTCTATGCAGAGATTTCTTATGAATTGTGTTTTATCCACAGGTTAAAACAGAAATTCTTATGATGGTGCATAATTTTCAAACTAAAACACCACAGTCAATATTCTTTACATGCCACTGATGAAAAAAACATAACTGGTTCCAAAACCTGTGAATCATCTCCAACTCTGCAGATTTGGTTTTGTTGAAATAAGTCTGATGTGGTGCTCACTAAGCTATTTCTATGTTTCTCTAAAACAATCGAATGATCACAGCTTACTATAGAAGATTAAGAATGAATATCATCTTTCCACAGAGCAGCTTAGCTGTACTCAAATAAAACGGAAACAAAAACAAAAAAATCTGAAATAAATGTGGATGAGGGCTTGGAAGCCTAAAAGTCCCAGCACAACAATAACTCTCGACCCATGTTATCATGAGTATAAATTTTTTAAATGGCTGATTACTGTAATTAGTATTTACTACTACTGCTTCAGGGTCTCATAAGGATAAAATAAAACAATACATATAATAAATTTGATTAAATATCGTAATTAAAAACGATAGAATACTTTGAAATTTCTGTTAATATAAACAGTTAAAAAAGTCAACAGAACTCCAAAAGGTTTTAAAAATGTATATGTTATTTATTGGCATCTGAAATGGTTCCAAAAGAGAATTTTAGCCAGACTTTATGCTCAATACGTTACAAATATTTGGCGAGATTCAACGCTAACGTTACTTTTTGTAGCCAACTAAGAGTTGTTGAGCTCGCCAATAACGGTTTCAATCTTGAGTCTTTGTTTCTGTATTTGTCTTTTACAATGTCTCCTCATCAATGTTGTGATAATATTTAGGAGAGGATATTCAAAAGACTGAACAGCTTGCAGTACTTGTGGGGTTAAATTTGAATTTGTAGTTGTTTTAGACCAATCCTGGTCCTTGATGGCCTTACATGTTTTAATGTTTCCCTGTGCTAACACACCAGGTTCAGTGGTAGAACAACCTCTTCAGCATGCTTTTAATTTCTGCAGAAGCTTGTTAAACACACATTCATTTGAATCAAGTGGTTTGAAGCAGAGGAACATCTAAAAATATGCAGGATAACAGTCCTCAAGGACCAGGATTGGACAACACTTTTTTAGACTTGTCCAAGTTTATTTTTCTGTGTGCCTCTGATTTTTGTGACCTCCTGTGTTTAGTTATGTTCCCTTGACCCCCAGTCAGCCCTGCTTTTCAGTTCTGTACTCGCACCTGAGTTTTTACTGCCTTCCTGTCTCCCTCTGCATTTCCTCATTTTATGTGTGATACACTCACCAGCCCAAAGCATGATTGCTACACCCCCATGCTTAAGTGCAGAACATGTTTTGTTCTTGTTTCACATTCAGAGTTCTTCCTATAAATGTCATTGGGGGTTTTACAGTTGACTTGTATTACAAACAATCCTGCAAATAAATGACCGGAGACCTCATTTTGACTTTAACTCAAGTTCATTGCAAAGTTTTTCCTACATTTTAAAGAAAAAAACATGTCTGCTTGATGAAAAGCTATTTTCTTATAAGTCTGTACTACATCAAGCGGCAATTATTTAAATTTTGTGCTTGCCTGTTCTTACAAAAGAGTGTTGCATTACCTGACATTTCTCTGAGGTCACTGAAAAAAAGCCATGAAAAACTTATAAAGATGTGGTTTGCAAGTCAGATTAGTCTTCTAGACTTTTGCATCATGCTTCTTTCTTCTATTTTGAATATTTGATGAAAAAAAAACCATTTGTGGTCCCATGCGTACAATAATAATGTTTCTCTATCAATCTGAGGTGCTGACAAAAAAGCTCTGACACTTCAAGATTAAATCTACACACCAGTGACTTAGAGCGTTTTTATAAAGTCTGAGGGCGTATGAGAGACAGAGCATGAAGAGAATTGTGCAAAAAGTACAGAACTGTGTTGTGGAGCTTGATGTAATCTTTTCCATAAACCTTTGATTCATAAAGGCTTGTGTCTTTAGTTCAGTCCGATTGTTGTCTGAGGTCAAATATTTCATCTTACTTTATATTCTGGCAGCTTTTTTTAGATAGTTGCAGGGGAGTTACATGACAAATATACAAAATTCATTAAGTAAAATCAGTCAGACCCCCTTGTGTTGGGCTTCAGTTAAACAATTTGTCTTATAAAACATTAAAAACCTTTTGTTAGTTATCATGGAAATGCGACATCACCTGCAGCCACATCTCTGATGTCACAATGACCCTTAATCCATTAACAGTAATTAAACACAATAATAAGCCCAATTGATATAATTAGCATATGTTAAATATATCTCAATTATGCTGGGACAGTGTGGATTTGCACAAAGGAGCACTAATCACGCAGCACTAAATTTTGTGCTTCAGCCTTTAGCTGGGCACAAATTAATGTAAATCTCCATTTACAACAACTTGAGCCAAGAACTGAAGTACACACATGTTCCTTTAAATCCTTTGTGTTAACTAAAAGTAAGAGGACATTATGCACCTGTAGGGGCTCTTGTAAAACAGAGCCCTAGCAGCATTTAGCATTACAAATCACTTAAAGGACCGCTTCAACAATGTGGAGCATTTTTTTGTGTACTCTGCATAAATTATGAGAGTTTAAAAAAAAACAAAACCAAGATGCAGGTGTTCTGTGGGTAAATGTCTCCTGAAATTCTTAACGTGATCAAAGAAAATGCAGTGAATTGAGTGGGACATTTCTCTCTTTCCAAATCCTAACAATGGTTTTCAGTTCATTAAAAGTGACTGAATACATTAATGAGCATCGCCTGTGGATGCCTAATATAGATTATTCCTCTGTGCCACAGACCTCAGTTGGTCTCCAAAAACTATTAAAAGACATCATTGAGCCACACGCTGAGAGAAATGTTCCTGGTATTCATTAATATTTTTTTGACTCCTTTTAAAGCACAGTGCTGTGCTCTTTCATTAAATACTTCAAATTTAAAGCTGAAAATATGTTGAAAGAAATCTAATTTAATGCAGCATTTGCAGCATATTTTAAGGAATTTCTAACTCTGATTTAAAAGATGATGGTACTTATTTGCATTTGAAGTTTTAGATAAATAGTAACAAAAAGGGTCTGGGAGACCATGAGAAACTGAGCCAAACAAACTTTGTATTTTTAATCAAATTAGTGATAATGATATTAAAGGACAAATTACATAAACTGTATTATTTATTATGAGATCTGAACAGGGGCACCATGAGAACTTGATTTAGGGGAGACAAAATTCATTCTGTCAGGTTTCAAGTGGTGGAAAATGGTGCAGAAAGGAGACATTTCTGTTGATTTAACAATCAGAAACATCTACAGGTAAACTGAGTCATAGTATTACATGATTAGGACTCTGACATTCAGCATCATGTTGGTGGTTTTAGCTTTAGATTGCAGGAGTGTGGATTTTGTTAACATGTAATGTATATAATGTTGAAAGCACAGTCCTCCCACAGAAAGCAAAGTGAGGTAAGCAAACACACGAAGGATGACCTCTCTGAAAGATTCATGAAGCTGATTCAGCTCATTGTCCATCATGGTTATTTCAAGCGCAGACTGTAAACCTTTATCATGATTAAGTTCTAAGATCTAAGTGGTCTGACTTAGGAGGACTGTAGACTCTGTTTACTGCAGTCATACAGCACACAGCTGACAGAGGAAATGTGTGAGAGCACTGTTGTGACATTAGCCCGGGGGCCCAAGTCTTACGAGGAGCAATCTGTCTGACACACACACACACTCGCACACACACACAGGTCCAGACTGGGGGCACAGATAGCATCACTGCAGCTCTTTCATTTGATGAGCCACTGGGGAATAAGAAGAAAAACCTGACAGTAAGAAAGGAAGAAAAGGAGTAAAGAGGAAGTGTGATGGAAAACAGAATAATGGCCAAGGGAACGGAAGGGAAACAACAAACACAGAGGAAGGAAGACAAAGATATTACACGAGAAAGCAATTAGGAATATTTTCTGCAGGGGGAATGCTGAGTTCTGAATGATTTTGCTGAAGCTGAAATTTAATTGTCAAAAATATAACAAGCAAAACGGACACTAAAATTAGCAAATCAGGAGCTGAAAGCTATGATGAGCTAAATCATAGCTAATGTTAAAACTAGTAAAACCATAGCTAAAAGCTATAGCTAATAAAACAGTAGCTGAAAGGTTAAAATCAGGCAAAACAGAAACTCAAAAGCTAAAATTAGCTAAAATAAAAAAATCCTATTCATTTCAATGGAACCAAAAAAGTGTGAAAAGTTAAATATTTTAAAAAGTATAATAACAATCCTCGTAGCCCCCCTCTTCTAAATGAACTGAATGTTTTATTACCTAAATGATTAAAATTGTAGCATGAAGTAGTTAGATGCAGAAACACGTGAGGAAAAATGAACCTGAAAACAATAGTGTGAATGCTGAATCAGCATTTAGACAATAAACAACACTAGTAAAAGAGAAAAGAATAAAACTCTGTAGAAAAAAGTGAAATGTAACTTTGTGTGAGCAAACTAAAACATCCATCATGACTACAGTTAGGTCCAGAGCAACTCAAGGCTAGACTTTCAGTCGTTACTCTGACTGAACGATCAGCCATAATCTCAGACTCCCAGGAGCCTCAGAGGAGCGCAGGGTCACTTCTCCAATCCTGTTCCATCACACCCAAATGGACAGGCTCAGTGGAAATGAGGCATGACTACAAATGCCATCAGCGGATCACTGCAGTAGCAAAGGTCAGGCCTGCCACTGAAAGGGTGTCAGCAGGGTGAAAGGTCATAAGGATAACCAACAGCCTCACTCATTGTGCAGCATATGGATGTTCTCATCAATGACTCTTGATTTGGTTACTTGTGTTCCACATACAACAGGACGTTTTTGTCATTATGTGCCACAGTTTACTGTTTTGTAGCTGTAGGTGGTTCATTTAAGTTGACTAATAGGACCCTTTTTGGTAATTCTGAACTGAAAACAAAATACGCTTTTACTCTTTTTATTTGTATTTACTCTTTATTTTACTGTAATGAGGTGAATCCAGATAAAGTCATCATCACTCACTGATCCTTGTTTAAATGCATTCTACTCTCTCTGTAGATGGATTCAAGTTTCAGTGGCACAGTTTCCCATTTTTAGCAAAGTGCAAACCGAAAATTAGCATTTCAGTCAGCACGGTTGCATCAAAGTCTTGACAGTGAATTGCAATATTGGCGCCTATCTGAGTGTGGCTGCATGTTCTGGAAGAAAATATGAGCTTTCAAACGCACATCTTAAATGTGTAAAAGTCAACATACAATTTATTTGGTTTTCACTGTGTGCTCATCTTTCTTGTGTCTGTTTAAATGTACACTGAAAGAAACATTTAAAATTAGGTAAGTGCCTGTGTGAGAGGTGGACAGAGTGCAGATAAAATTAACACAAGATAGATTTAATGTACCAAATCATTATCACTTGGTCAGTAAATGGTGTTCTGTGCTACTTCCAAGCTCTCTAAAAGCCAGTAAAGAATATAGAAACAATCAAGTTTTGACGTAATTTGGTAGAAGGGTGGTTAAAGTAGAATTAACTTTATAAATAGTGCATACTATTTTATAACATATTGACTCAAAGAAGAGTCTGTAGACAGTACAAAGTAAATGTACTACTCTAATGTCTACATTGTAGACTGTTTTATAGAAAGCCTTTTTTTATACCTGGAATATATTAGAGCATTGTTACACCAATCAAAGCAACAACTTCTGTCATTTGGAAATAAGTCACTTTTAAGTTAATTTTCTTTGTGAGAAATATAATGGCAATCAATGCTATTTGTCTAACATTAAATGACGCATCAGCGAGATATTATGGGAAAAGCTTTTCAACAACATGAGGTGTTATTTGAGACCATACTGGTTGTGTAAAACTTACCAACAGTGAATAGGAACAACTGATTTTTTTCACATCTTTTAGCTTTTCATACAAGTGGTATAATAAAGGACTCTTATTTGAAAATGCTTAATTGCAATTATCGGTAATGACCATAGTTGTTGTTAGCTCTACAAAATATTCCCCTGGATACACTGTTACTGCTGCTGGCTTTGGTTTCAGTATGTCAGATAAAAAAAGAGAGGCTGCATTCCACAAAAATGTGCAAATGAAAAGTATTTATCTCTGCAATTAAGCTAATATCTCTCAGTAAAGCAGATCAAAGTCACAACTATATATGCCTGCCTGTTTGTTAATGGAACTGCCTTCAGTTTAAACTTGCACTGTTGAAAGCAGTCTGTAACCTTTTCACTGGAGTCATTTCAAAATGAAGTCATGTTCAGTTGCTGTCAGATTACTGGAGAGGAGTGCATGTCTAAAAGGGGCTTATTTCAGCATCTCATATTTGACTGCAGCTTCCCAACATTCAGTGAATTTTACGAGTATTTGTATTATGATCAACAATGAGTTTCTAATTTAGGATAACAGTATTTCCTACTTTTTTCTATGTAGGGCAGCAGATTTTGGCCTCGATGAAGCGAGCATGCAAATAAGCGGCAAACACACTGCAAAATGACATTATACATTTGTGCTGGAAGCCCTGTGGCAGCTTCAAACACATTACAGCTGCTGAGTGGAATCGATTTTCTGCAGCGCACAGTTCTGCTCAGAAGAACTACAATACCATACAGAGGGGAACTCCTCCGACACAGTGAGCACTTTTAAAAACTCTGCAAAAATGTTTCAGTTTTTTAGCAATATTTATGTTCTTTGGTGTGCAACAGATGTCAGTGCTGCTGCACTTTATGATTAACATTTATTGTGGCAGAAAGACTTCACCATTTGGCTGACAATAATCACAAATTAGATCCAGGACGCTGCCTCCAGACTGATTTATCTATTCAAGGGTGGCACGCATAAGCTCTGAAACACCGACATCACAATCCTGTTCAAATTCTTGTTCTGAATCCCATCACGCAGCTTTGAAATACAACTTTCAAATTGGACACCAAAACATGTGGCTTGACTGGGAATACTCTGCTATGACTTTTGATGGGGTACGTCAAACAACGTAGACAAAATCTGCAAAAAACTATGATCAGATCTGCCCAGAATGCAGAATGTGCACACCCGAGCTTCGATACACTTCAATTATACTTCAGTTTGAAATATTTTTATTCAAAACTTAAAGTGAAGTCTTTTAACTCATCATATCTCCTACATGATACACTGTAGAAACATAAAAAATGTACATGTATAACCACCAGTCTTCTAATGCTCGCAGTTCAAGAATTTTAAAGATCTAACAGTGACTACTTAAGTCTTATTTTAGTCTGCCTCTCATGAATTTAGCAGTCAGGGAGTGACAGACAAGTGTGTAGTTACCATGGTAACCATAATGAGCCACTGGCAACAGCTTTAACATTTAAAAAAAAAAATCCTGACTCATTTTACACTTCTTATACAACTCATATATCAAGATTTAAGCATTTTTATTTAGATTTTTACAAAATTATGTTGGAATTTCAGGCAGCAGCTGCAATGGCACGTTTAAAAATTTCTGTAAAAAATGTTCTAGTTATGCCTTAGTAATCAGTATGAAGGATGCGTTTATGAAGAGATGAGCAGTGTTGAACATTATAAAAACGAACCGACGAGTTACCTCAGAGCCTCCAGCTACTCAGCAACCATTTTCCCCTTGAAAGTGCTGGAAATGTTAAGCTTAAGGCAAATAAAGCTTTAGTCAAATACCTTCATGTGCAAATAGTGGGTTCATTACGGCTTATTGAGAGCACTGAACGGAGGGAAAAACTCTCCATTGCTTGGCTAAATGACTTGAACTTTTCTAAGTCACGGTTTGTTCGGGGGCCAGGAAGAGAAGATTTGATTTGGTGATTGAAATCACTAAAAAAGGAGGTTTAGAGGAGGAGGGGGGAGGTGCAAGCTGAGTAGGTGTGTTTGAGGTTTAACTGAAAGGATTTTCATAACTGCATGAGCTGAACCTGAGGGTAAAAGTCTGCAGATTGGATTGTCATTCCATGTCTTAGTGCAGTTGAAATAGTAAAAGGTATTAAGAGAGGCAATTTAGTGATAGCAGAAGGAGGTGTCCGTCTCTTTGCTTTTCCTAACTGGCTTTTATTTTTGCTGCTTCATCTTCTCCAACTCCTTGTCCTCTTTCCCACCCTCTTTTTTTTCTTTCTACTGCTCGCTCACACAAAATGGAAACACACAAGAACTGTGACTGCACTCTGCGGTCAGCAAAATGAAGACCATACGGGTGCCATGAATTGTTCCACTGTCCTCCTCCCACAGCTTTTGTTGGTGAGCCATGGGAACTTGACAAACAATGGGAATGATTGGAGGGATACGGAGGAGGACAGGAAACAGAGAGCAGGAAACCATGGCCTCGAGGACAGAGAAAAGCAGTGAACATGCACAGATTGAGAGGAGACTGTGGTCAAGATTTAGAAAATGTAGGATGAAGATATGGAGGGTTGCCATGCAGCTGGAGGCTCATGAGAACTGAAAATTTAGTTGTAACTGGAAAACTTTTAAGAATAATCCCAAAAAACATACATACGCAAACACACTCACCAGAGTGACTTCACCTCTCTTCCAACCCATTTGGTAATCATGTTATACAACACACATCACATCTCATAGCAGAGATCAATATGTCTCTCTTTGTGCAGTCCTGCGATACACATCTCTGCAGCAGTGATGCTCTGTTGTCATTAAACACTTCCTGCAACTCAGCTTTTTTCCAGACTTTGCCTGTTTAAAATTCACAGAGACATGATGAATATATGGGTTAATCAATGTACACTCTCCTTGGCGGCCATCCACAGGCACACCATATGCACAGCCACTCAGCCTTAAAGGTGAACAGTTGTCGGGCCCTTATGTCACCGTGGAGCCTGTCATAATATGAAGTCAAGCCTGTAAGCATCCTTACTGAAATATGCTCCAAAGTCTGTCTTCATTAAGGTGCTATCTCACTGAGCCGAGACTATTTTGTAAACGTCATTCATGAGAGAGACTCCAGAAAGACTCGCAATAAATTCTCAAATTCTTCACTTAAGTCGCAATAGTGGGAAGGCTGATTTGGCATTCACACTACTATTAAAAAATCTGGTCTACAAATGCCTTTTTTAATATTAAAAGTGTACTCCAATAGCTAAAATCACACACATGGAAGCAGCTGCCAAAGTGGGTACAAAGTGGGGCGATGAGGGCGGAGGTGGGCCGTGAACTAATCCACACTCCCAAGAATACAGTTTTTTAAGCCATGGACACAGAACTTAATTTTAAAAACTGGTTGTGTAAAATGTGGCTGCATGGCTTGCTGGTCACTTGGTTGCAAAACTCACAATTCAATGTTTTTGAAAGTGAACATTTGCAAATTTTCATGCAATACTGAGGTAAATTTGAGTCACCAGCTAGTTTCCAAGAGTTGCAGCCCAGTAACACACAACTACAATCTAGCTGCATTGACTTTAGATCTAGTCTTGCATGAATTTTCATTTGAAATCCTTTTTTGAAGGTATTTTTTTTTCCATTAAACTTGAATGATCAGAACTAAAAAATGCTTTACTTCATCTGAAATGGGTTTTGTTTCAGGCGTTTGTGAGGAAGAGATTGACCAACCTTGTCATGTTTGTTTTAAAGTGGATATACTGGTCTTAGGAGACATATGAGACCTTGTCAGGGCAGCAGATTGGGAATGATTCATTGAACAGATTGCTCTTTGCCTCCTGGGTCATCGTCCATATGTTTAGGTTAACTGGGCACAGATCGGCTGGTCATACAGGACATGGACACATGCTGTCTCTGAAATTTGGACTTTCTGTAACTCCTAAAACATAGTAATAAAGATATATATATATATATATATATATATATATATATATATATATATAAAGATATATATATATATATATAAAGATATATATATATATATATAAAGATATATATATAAAAGAAAAAAGAAAGAGAGGGAGACATCTGCTTTAAAATCATCGCCTGTAATCAATCCCATATGAAGACAGTCACTGGAGAGACATTTGGGAAGGTGATTTCCTCATACAGATCTGGCAGCTTTACAACAGAGCCACCCCGACTCAAGCCAAGTAACATCTTTAGAAGTCATTTCTTTTTTTTTTCTTTCTACTTTTTGGCTCTCATGGGATTAGAGCATGACCCAGAGTTTAAGATGCAAACACATCCATGAGAAAGAAGCTGTTTTTGTTAAGCGCAGGCTCAGGTTGCATATCTGTTTGCGGGAGCCAAACTAAGCTGCATTGTTTATAACCACCACAGGTTCTGCTAGAGAACGTAAGCAGCAGAACGGATATTACTGTTATTGGCTTACATACTTATGGGTTAAATATATATCCTTGTCAGCTGAGAAATGCTGGGAAGAAATGAGAGGCACACTGAGGTCATATAAACCAAGTAATAATGGAAAAATTTGTACATTTCTTCTCTTACATGAGTCAACAGAAGAAGCTTAAAACACAATCTGATCATTTTGACAAACCTATTGTGTGAATGCTGATTCAGTTTATTCACTTTATTGTTTTCCTGTTTATAGTTTCTTCTATATTTTGTTTTTGCAATCAAACTACTTCAGCATACTTTGTTCTATCATAACCATTCATATATTACAATGTTTGGCTCAATCAGAAACAGCGTGCTATGACTTTTAGTATTTGTAACTTTTATACATTTTAATTATTTGTGGGGTTTGCAGCGGTCTTGTAATTGTGAGGCTACAGGTTTGCTCGCTGTGGCAACCCCTGCAGAAGGAAGCAGCCATAAGAAAAGCTACACACTTTTTAATTTTCGTAGAAATACAGTACACTGAAATCTCTAAACATTCAATAAAAAACATTGCTCTCTAAAATCATCAGCACACCAGCTCTGTATTTGTTTTCTTATAAGCTTGTTGCTCCCTTTAGCTTCTCTTCTTGCAACTTCAGCAACTCCGTTTCAGCTTTGATCAGCAGCAATGTATTTCAGCTCTCAGCATTCACGCTGCATTTTATTTTGTTAAATTTGCTTTGTAATGAACTTCTGGGATGGATCAGGCGTAATCCTGCATGCCAAAAGAAGCTGCATAGAGCAAAACAACATTTTAGATTGTCTAAAATCTGATTGTCACATTAGAGCTAGATCTAATTACAGAAGTACCTTATCTGAAACAAGTTGCCTACTTTAATTAAAATGTCAGAAGAAATAACTACATTGAATAGTGTTGAGCTTTTGTAGCCTCTGTCTAGTGCCAAATCAGTCAAACAGACAAACAATCAGATGGTTCCAAATGACAAACTTTAATGACAATAGGATTTGTGTAACCTGCAGCTATTTTTAACGTCTAACAGAAATGCTTAAATGAAAGCGTGTTAAACTTTTTCTGCTTTTTATAAGAAAATTACTACAGTAAATGTATTGCTGCAGGTTGGTATGTATGTAAACAATCCAATAAAGTGCAAATAAATCATCACGTACACAGTTTCTGTTTACTAGTTTTATAAGAACAACTAACTTGAGCATAAGAGCCTAGTTTAATTTGTTTGTAAACCTGCATGTGAGGAGGTATCTGTGTGTAACTGTGTGTCACCTTCAACAAGCAGGCTCATTATAAAACTAATTAAACCCGCCTTACTCTCATTATGAAGCTGTAGGGCTTAAAGAGAGATTGAGGACCTTGTACTCCCAGAGGGCTTCCACCTGGTCAGCGCTGCTTCAGATGATAAAAAACACATTTAAATCCACTGAAATCAAACCCCTCAGATCAGTCACGATGGGTCAGTTTTTGTCTGAGCTCATCCCTGGCCCCCCCGATCACCCTCATTATGCCCGACAAAAAAAAATCAGAGAAAGCTTTTTATCCTTTGAGTGGCTGTTTGGGTTTTAGAAACATAGTTTCACAAGAGAAATGCTTACATTATCTGGTTTCTATTTGTGGCATATATGAACGGAGGAGTGTGGGAAAAAAACGAGACAATGAAAACTGCCTGCGTGGAGCTTTGGTACAGGGGAGAAGAAATGGGATGAGGATGAAGAAGAATGGGAGCAAGAAATTGAAAGCATTCAGTGAGGCAGAGTCAAAGAGGCTTAGTTCTGAGATAAAACTGTTTGAAATACTGTTTTTAAAGATAAGGTTGTGCCAAGAGACACACAACATTCTGTTAATGATCTGGATTCAAGAGATTGTTTCATGTCACTTTTGTATTTGGTGTTATTATCACCACTGCCGAAGGTGAGGAGACAGTAAGGATTTTCCTGTGTGTGTGTGTGTGTGTGTGTGTGTGTGTGTGTGTATGTTCATTTCTCTGTTGTTTTCACAAAATATCTCATGAACCACTGGACAAATTTTAACTAAACTTGCAGGAAATAATAACTGAATATACCTCTACAATTCATTACCTTTTGGAGACAACCCAATTTAAGATGGCTACCTCAGCCAACTAATCTTGTAAAACCCAAAAATGGCTATAACTCAGTCAATTTTACAAATATTTTGCTCAAATTGAGCAAGAAATGTAGCATTATACCTGCTGGAGTCAATAATGTTAGTCTGTTAGCAAAATATCTCTTAAACTGCTGGGCAAGTTGAAATTAATCTCATAGAAAGTAATCATTGGCTGTACATCTACAACTGATTATCTTGTGGAGTCAATCCTATTCAAGATGGCCACTACAGCTAACCAAGCTAATCAACATTAGCCGGAACAAAAAAAGGCTAATACCTCTGTCAATTTCCCAGATATTGAGCTAAAATCTGGTGTAGCTGAATTTAGTAGCTGACAGTTATTCCAGACAAATATTGCACACAATTGTGAATGATGTTATCCTCATAGTTTGACCAAAATGGCTAAAACTTCATCCTGCCTCAACATAAGATGATCTTAGTTTAAAATTCTGGCATGAAAGGTGGCGGGCAATATGCATCCCTTCAAAGAATGCTAGGCTTTTAATTTTAAAGATCGGATTGTGCCGAGGGACACAATGTTCTTAATGATCTGAATGAATCTTGGACTGCTTCATGTCAGGTTTGTATTTGGTGTCACTGTATGTGGAAATAAAGTCGTTTTCTTGCCTCACTCCTATCTGTTCCCTTTCCCCCCCACAGAAACCAAAAACACACTTGTTTTTTGAGCAAACATTTCTCTTCTGCTTTTCATTCCTGCCTGTTGCTGTTGGGGGGTGTGTGTGTGTGTGTGTGGGCACAGCTGCCTGGAAGGTGGAGCTGTGATTGATTGATGAAGTTTTGGTGCCTGGGGGATCCAATCGTGTAATCAGTTTGTATTGATTGACTGTCCCCACAGAGAGAGAGAGCGCCGAAGCTCTGCCACAGAGCGCGGAGCAGACCTGGCACACATTCAAGATCCTCTGCAGTCAAATCTGATTTGGGCGGCGAGGGCCACGTTCAGATTCAGGCAGGGGGGTGGGAGTGGGATAATCACACAGACGTTTTCAGAACGCTTCCAGGTTTTCGTGATCTTGCATTTATTTTAATTATCATGATTGGGAAATTAATTCAGCTTTACTATAATTGCATCATATGATTAATGATCCACTTTCGCTGGGATTTAAATCGGGCTTCAACTTGCTTTTGCATAGTTAATGAGGATGTTTTTTTTTCCAGGCTACTGTTTGTTTTATTCATACACCACTCCCTTGTTTAACATTTCCTGACTTTTATTCAATTTGTCAAGGTATTATTAATTTATTGTGCACAAACAGAAAAATAGAAGTTTTGGGAGAACAAACATGTATTTTTATGAAATAAAAATAAAGAAATGCACTAAAGAGACATACAAATATGTTTGTCATTGGGGCAAATGGATAAAAAAGTTAAAACACTTTCATCCTGTTGTGAGAACTACTAAAAATCTGTTTTGCTTTCTACATCTGTAAGATGCTTAAGGACTTATTCTTTCTCTCTTGTAAAACAATACACATTGTTTGTCGAGGTGAGAACAGAAAATTGAAAACCTTTCACTGGTGGGCATTTGTTATGTTTGCATTTAATGAGTCCCAAAAGATTTCTGTCTGAAAGTCGCTGCAAAGATAAATGAACGCAGATGAAGATGTTTGAAACCCAATTGTTGCTGCGTTAAGCTCAGGGTGAAACGAGGGTCAGAGCTGCTGTGGCAACTTTGACTAATGAATAAATTAAAGGGTTGTAAATGCTGTGAATGGCTAAGCTACATCTACACCAATTTGTAGCACAATATCTCAAAAATTGTCTGGATTATAACAATTTCTGTGCTTTTTAAAATCAGTTGGGTGTGGCAGCCGTCTTGAATTGAATTGTAAGGTACATCCAGTGATTATATTTGGGAAGTTTCATTAAAAGTCGTCCAGTGATTCATGATATTTTGGTAACATACAGGCACGTCAACACACACAGAGACAGAATCAGACACATTATAGTGATATTAACAGCTGATCTTTCTCATTTTCTTTCTCTCCTTTTTGATCCAAGTCGAGTCAAGTCAGATTTATTTATATAGCACTTTTCAGCAACAAGGCGAAACAAAGTGCTTAGTCTCATAGGTGACCTTTCTATTACATTTTCTTGGTGGCATTAAGGAAGTCTCTTACAGAAGAACTGCAGAGCCTCACAAAACAACCTGCGCTGACAACAAACATGCATCAAAATTAAATTAAAACATCCACACATACATACAATATACATCACAGACTCCCCGTATCCGTTTACTGTGCCAGTGTTCGCGCTCATGTTAGGAATTTACAAGGAACTGTTGATTGTAATCCAGACTGGAGCTGAGCTCGGAGGCAGATCTGAGAAATTTGCTTATTTGCTGGATGAAAGGCAGATCAGAAGATAAACATTAATTTTTTATCCCTATAAAATTCATCTCTTTGATGTTTTAGCCAAATCCTAGTTTTGCATTTGCACAGAAATGAAAGAAACACCTGATTTATGGGGAACTATTTTAAAGCGAGGCTTTAAACTGGTCATTTAGACGTTTTTGATGCACAACCACATCATTGGCCTACAGGCTTTCTCTTAAATCCGACATGACTTCAATTAGCTGAACGGTCTTATTAGATAAATACTTGGGGGGAAACAAAAGCTGCATTTTCTTATCGGAAAAGAGCTCGGTAATTTCTGTTCATTGTAAAATTAACTAAAGAAACGGCATTTTCTGTGAAAATGTGTGAATTCTGCAAGCAGGAATTTGCTGATGAAGCTACAATTGAGATGTTAAAGAAGCAGAACATTAACTAAAAGCTAAAAGGAGCAAATGCTAGCTATGAATTAAAAGTAGAGAAGGGCTATCTAAAAGCAACAAAGGGTTAGGTAAAAGCTAAAAGTAACAGAATGGTAGTTAAAAAGTACATGTAGCAGAAGAAGGCCAAATACAGCAAATATGCTGAAGGACATTTCAAAGAGAACAATGTCTTAGAAAGAGTTGTAGATATTTCTGTGGGGAAAATATATATATTTGAAGTTAAATATTTAGAAGAGTATAAAAATGACAAACATTTAAATTCAAAGCATCATCTCACTGAATGAGCTGAATGTTTTGATATAAGAATGGCTAAAATAGCACAAAGTATGCAGAAGTAATTGGATTGCAAAAAAATGTATTAAAAATAATTTTAGAAAATAGTGTTAATGCAGAATCAGTACTCACAATAACACATCTAAAAAATGTTGTTAGGCTAGAATAACAAGATTTCAGACTTGAAACATGTTCAGCCTAACAAAATTAAATTAATGTTTCAACTATTTATTCAGAAAATAATCAAATATGTGTTATTAGTTTCACGAGTTATTCAGAAAAATTATGGGGCCAGTTTTAACAATGTTGCCATCTGTAACATATTTGACTATATTAATAATAGTCCTAATATTATATAGTTAGCATGTAGTTAATAAATACGAACAAATGTTGATGACTGTACACATCTTTTACATTTATTGCCCTGGTTTTATGTTAAAATGATTAATAATGTCACGTTTAAACTAAAGACTGTTGTGGTTCCCTGTTGTCTCATAAACTGCGTTTCTTCAACAGTTTATATGTAGAAAGATAAAACTGTTGTGATAAAAAGAAAACGATGGAGATTTTCTGATTTATTATAGATTTAGGTATTTTTTTATGATGATGAAAAAACTAAAGAGATGCAGTAGAAGGCAAACATCTCTTTACGTACAGAAAAACACTTGATCCCTGCTTCATGCGGCGTGACATTAGGTGTCTCTTTGTCTCTGCAGATCAGGGTGGACGGCGCTTTGGAGGGAGGAGCGCTGTATGAGACACTGACTGTGATGAAGGACAGCAGCTGCCTCGTCCTCCGGGACATGGCCTTCTCCCTAGACAGGAATTCTCTCTATGTCATGTCTGACAACCAGGTGAGGAAACACCCTAATTTTGGTGCTGCTGTCAGGAGACGCTCTGAGCCGGGCGGGGGTGGAATGAGCGGTGGAAGCCTCAATCTGAAGGAAAGCCTGCGGGTTCAAGTCACTTTGAAATCGAGCGATCGGCATACTGATGTGTCCTTGAGCAAGATGTTGAATGTGTAACGAGAAAATTTGGAGGTGAAAGTTTTATTTGACAAGAAGACATTTGATTCAGTGGAACAAAGAAGGGTAAACTGTAATATTTCCACTTTTACTGGGCTACAAAATGAACATTTTGTTGTTGTTGTTTGGATTAATTAATCTGGATACTGCAAATAAAATGTCTGATTTTGTTCTACATAAAAAGTAAGTCACACATTTCTTAAAGTAATGCATATCGCCTGCCACCTTTCACGCCACAGTTTTAGACTAAATCTTCATCTTGTGTTGAAAAGTTGTAGCCATTTTGGTTAAAAGTAACGCTATGTGTAATTTCATATGATTTCATGAGATGTTACACCCTGAGCTTGTATTGTAAATGACTCATATTTTAGCTTAATGTCTGTAAAGTTTACTAAGTAATAGTCATTTTTGAGTTGGTTAACGTTGATTAGCTCTGGTGGCCATTTTGAATCAGGTTGGCTCCATAACTTAATGTTCTGTAGATGTACATCAACTCTTTCCTGGAAGTTTCATTAAAATCTGTCCAGTGATTCATGAGATATTTTGCTAACAGATAAAAATAGTTAACTACCAAATTTTGAATAAAGACCTTGGTTAGCGCTCTGAATCAATCTCAACTACTACCACACCAAATTTTTTGTTCATTATATAGTTATAGCCATTTTGTGTTTTTTTTTTTAAGGTCAGTTTGCTGTAGCAGCCATTTTAAATCAGGCTGAATCCAAACAATAATTGCAGATTTACATCCAATGATTACTTTCTATTTTGGTAACAGAGACACAAACACACAGACACAAGCAAAAATATTAATGCCTTTTGCTTTTGGAGGCAGGCAATAATTACTAATAAAAGAAGTGTGTACAGTTACAAAAACAAAAACATACTACTGAAGCAGATTTGAAATAATGCATGCCAACTAAAACATTGCTGTTATTTAGAATCCAACCAGATTTTTCTAAATTGCCACCAAAAAACAGTAAGAAATTCTGATTTCCACATCATTCGTCTCCAGAAAGGCTTGTTGAATATGTCGACTGTGTAAGAGAACAGCCTGCTGCTCTAATTACTTATCCAAGCGAATCGACTTACAGTGCGTGCATCTTTTGTAAACGCTCCAGACACACAAACTGTAAAACACCACTGAAGGCTGTTTTTCCTGTGTGACTGTACCCCCTGCTTGGCCCAGCTTCACAGAGGCAGACAGTTGTCGTCGGTGCTGGACAATATTCTCTGTACTCGATGCAGATAAGAGTGAACAGTGGTAATCACTTTCATCTCCCATCAAGTGATTATTTTGGCACAGCGCCACGTCACTGTGAAATGGGATTAGGTTTCAGAGTGGCCAAAAAAAAAAAAAGCCCCCTATCGCTGCTCTCAGTTGTTTCTCTGACTGTTGCAACATAGGGAAACAGAGTCACGAAACAGAGTTGCAAAGGGCGACGGGACAATTGTTGGTTGTGTCAGTTATGTCATAGTGGCTTTAACTCTGTTTTAGAGCATAATAAATACTGTGTCTGTAAAAGCCATCTGTCTATAAAAGTATGAAGTTTAAAGGTGGCATCTCACTGGGCTGAAACCAGCAAGATATATGAAAGCTAGAGACAAGACAGGAAGCCAGAAAGGACGAGTGCCTTAGCAAAATTTTTATGTCCTTCACCTCCATGTAAAAACCAAACAAAAATAAAGCCATTTCAGATCATTTTTTTTTTACAAGTGTTGATTTTTGCTGATTAACGTTGGATACAAGAATGTAGTTTTGCAAGCCATGCACATAAAAATAGGCTGCAGTCTTTATAAACCAGTCATTCGAAATGCAGCTGCACAGCTCTGTGTTTGGTTGCAAACAGAGAGCCGTCACAAAAATGAAAGATTTGCACATTTCCTTCCAATATCCCCACAATGTTGAGTTGGCATCTAGTTTCCATCAGTCGCTGCCCAGTGAGATGCAACCTTAACCCTCCTGTTGCCTCTTGGTCAAAATGACATTTTTCACTCAAGGGCAGCAGGAGGGTTGAAGCAACAAGGGACACCATCAACAAAGAAGGGGAGAATAGAGACAGCATTTTGTTGACTACTTTTTTTCTAAAACAAAGCAAGGCAGCTCTTCTGTCTGTGATAGACTGGAAGAGACAGGGCATCACTTATTGATGAGCTCTGTTCGTTCAAGGAGACACACAAGCTTCTTTCAAGGAGATCTTTAGCTCAGTCTTCTTCAGTGGTGCATAATAACCGAGGAGAAAACCAAACCCAGCTTGACCAAGTTTTATCCTCTCAATATTAGATCAGCTTTTGGTTTTGGAGCCCTTGCGAGCTTTGAGGAGAGTAAAGCCTTCCCCTTTCTGTCTCCATCTCCATGTGTGCTGAGCTCTCCCTTCAGACTTTCCCCCGCAGCTCTCTGGTAATGAATCCCCCAAAGGGAGAAGGCTTCACACACAGATTTCCCACATTTCCAGTGGATCCCAGAGATGAGAGATGTTCAGTTTGGTGCAGGAACGATGGGGGAATGAGGAACGAGGCGCAGACAGATTTGGCTGAGATTAGCCGACCCTTCTGGAATGACAATGAGCCCCTCAGTCTCCCGCCGGGCGAAACATGCAGGGTTAGCATGATGATGAAGAGTGATGAAAAAAAATCAGTGTGTACATGTGTGGATATGAGTGTTTTTGTGTGTATCTGTGTTCTTACCAAAACACCATTTGGGGGCTATTATTGATATGAAAAAGTCTTCACAGCAGTCTGTTTTTTCTCTCACTGGGTGCCTTTAGTTTGATCATTTCTAAGAACAAAGATGCTCCGAATCCAAACACATAACTCAGAGTTTTATTCTTCTGTCTGTGAAGTGATGGCTGAGGCTTTAAACCTCAGAGAAAAGGGGAAGCTGCTGCAAGGTTTTTCCAGGGCAATCTCTCAAAGTGCCAATCTGTAAAACGCTAAATCATTGCTTGAAATCTCTGCCACACACGTCTTTATTTCACTCTCTTTTATTTTTTAAAAACCTTTTTGGATTCAACATAACCTCACAGCTCTATCAGATGAGCTCTGGTATCAAAACCTAGCTAAAATGTGCTATTTTAAATCATTTTTAAACAAGATAATATTCAAGGCTATTAAATACATGAACGGACATTAAATAGTTTTAGAGCTCAGGCATATTGATACTAGAATTGTCCTCATTACTTTGCTAACTACATGATACTAATTGAAATGTGATACCAATACTGTGGAAAAAATACTCAGTTTGATACTACAGGGTGAAGAATGTTAAATTAGGAAATTTAACAGTTCCCGCTAACAGCACTTGTGATCCTAACTGGAAACTTTAACCAGCACCACTTTAGTTTATTTTACCCGATAATTTGTTGTCTTGACAACATTACTGATGAATAATTTATCATAAAACAGACAATGTAAAAAAATTACGAGAACATTTGTCAAATAGATCTTAAAGTAAATTTGTAGAATGAGTAAAATGAAGCTTTACAGGTTGTTTTAAACCTCAAAGGAAACAGCCATGAATCCTTTAATGTTTATCAATTCCTTTAAAAAAACAGCCCTTTGCACTTCTGTAAACTGAGTTACATACGTGTTATTCAATAAATAAATAAATTTAACCCATAAGTTTAATGGTAAATAAATTATCCTTTACAAAGTGGTTGGATGATTGGATTTTCAGACCTTGTTTATTACTTCTTCAATTTGTCTTTAAGGATTAGATTGCTTTCAGATGGTGTTAAATAGAAGTCTGAATTCACTCAATGCTCATTTAAAAAGTCTTTACTCAAACCATGTTTGGAGTTGGTCTGGACTCCTTTTATCAGCAGATGTTTGGTAGTCTGAACACAATCTGTCCTGAGCCTCAATGTAGGACCTCCGACTGAACTGACGTGACTCCACCCAAGCTGCAGTTATTACATGGATATCTCAAGGCTACAAAAAAGATCTGCTTCAAATACCAGCTGATTGAAGATACTGGTGATAATTATGTATCCCAAAACGTTTTGTTTTTTTTTGCAATCGGATGTAAGATACTCACACTGCAGGATGGTACACACACATTAAAAATAAAACAGCCATTCTTGGGAATATTCTGAAAAGATTTGGTATTTTTTTCTGTTTTTGTTTTGTAATTTCTTTTTTCGGCTCAAAGTTTTAATGAACTGTTTATCAACATCCTTCTTAACAGAAATGTCCATTTGGTCAGGATTCTGTTCATTAGAGTGGGTTGCAGGACGTTGTATGAGCGAGTTTCTCCTTAGTTTAAATTTGTTCTAATTATTTTTAGAATTAATTGGACCTGCTGTGGTCACTGTAAGCCGTGATGCTCTGTGTCAATCACAGGACCTCAGTCTGAGCAGAGTTATGTCACATTATAGCCACCTAATTAGACACAGGGCTGGATTCACATTCACCGTGGAGCAGTGTAAAACTAAACAAACAGACAAACAACAAAAATTCACAACCAAAACTCAATGGCTGCCAGTGCATCGTGGAGTTTAATGAGTTGAAATCCTAATTCTTTGGTCTGACAGAGTTAGGTAATAGGTTAGGTATTAAGCTAAGTAAGAGTTAACTTGACAAAAATGTAGCCTAAATGGTTTAAACCATATTGATGTAAAAATATATGGTATGAATGACCTGCTCTGTCATGCTGATCTGACTGTTTGACATGGTTGTGTGTGAATCCTCACACACTGACGGTATCTGACATCCGATTGCAAAAAACGTTTTGGGATACATAATTATCACCAGTTGTGAACAAGCTTAATCAGAGACAGATATTTAACAACAGGTCTGATCAGATGGAAGTTTTACCTACAACTGTTGAATTAAACAGAAAGAGTCATTATATATATACAGCATTAATATGTTTATCACAGACTGAAGTAGATTTTTTGTGGTTGATTTCACAACTTCTCCCTTCAGAAACTCGTCTCTTTCTCATGTATATTTGCTTGTTTCATTTGAAGAACTCTCCAAGCCGAGGAACAACAGTAAGCCGTTCGCTGTGATGTAGGCCAATGCCAGGCCACCCAGTGTCGTCATGACAACACTGTCATTATGAGTGGAGGCCATGGCCACCCCTACTCACCCCTTGGCTACACCCCTGTTTTAAAATTATAAAATGCTTCTCAGGGTTTCTTCATGTCGCAGCTCGCTGTTCTGTAGCAAAGCAATAAGAAATAAAACTATTATTAATATTAGAATTATTTTTAGATGTATTTTGTGGACATTTCCTGTTATTATTTTCTGTCTCTTTCTTGCTGCCTTTGCATTATTACTTCTAGCTTATTTCCTCACAGCCATCTAATAGTTGCTTTTTCTGGGGGTGAAATTTTACACTGTCATTGTTCGGTTGTAGAGCTGCTGATAATAGTTTCTTCTTCTTATTATTATTATTACTACAACTGGCCTCTCATTTTGATAACTGAATCAGTTCATTCTATTCAAATTTGCACATGCATTCAAAAAGTCCCGATAATAAGATTAGTTTAACTTGAATCCTGGAATATGCAGTATATATCTTGTATTTTTAAAGCAACATATGGAAACCAGACGCCAGGGGCCACAAGCGTAAACAAGACCTGCACACAAAAATATGTAAACCTTTTCCAGCAAACTAACTTGCATAAAAATAATGCGCAGCAGAGTTAAGCATAAAATGAAATGGACCATTTTACTAGGATAGTAGAACACTACTTTTTTATGGATTCATTTTATCACTTTCTATAATTTAGTCATTTTAAATGGTGGGTGCTATAAATATCTGCAGCTGTTCTTAATGAACATTTATAAAAGACTTCATAATGAAGCTCAAGCAATGTTTAAAGACTTTGCTAAAAGGACTTTTAGAAGAAAATAAGTTCTTTAAAAAGTTCCTAAATTAATTATTTTTTTTAACAAGACAGAGTTGTGTTTTGAAATTTTGTTAAAAGTAATCAAAACTGCGCTAAGAGGCAACAGCACTAACCAATCCATCACCATGCAGCTCATTGTGGAAACAGCATTTTAACACGTTTGATCAGGTGAAAATCTTCATTTATTTATAGCTAAAAATCTGTGTATTTGTAAATTTATGATAGTATTCTTTTAAAGAAAACTATATGTTTGCATAGTTTTATAAATCTGCCCCAATATAATACATGTCCATATATACATATACAATCCAATAAAAACAGATAGAAACAATCATGAAATAAGAATAAATGCAATAAATGACTGCCTAAATTGCCCCAAAGTTTGCAGAAACGGAGATAATTTAAAATTAGAGATAGCTCATGTTTAGAGACAAAGTCAGAGGCAAGGCTAAGATTGTTTAAACATGTGAAGAGGGGAGAGTGGATACACAGTATTGGACAAAGTATGTTGAATATGAACCTGCCAGGGAGGAGGAGGAGGAGGAAAAAAGGAAGACCTTCTGCAGAGAAGGTATGCAGAAGGTTAGTGTGACAGAGGAGGGTGCTCGAATCAGGCTGGAGGCAGATGATTCGCCGTGGCGACCCTTGAAGGAAGCCGCCAAAAGCATAAGATAAAATCTGGTCCTCACCTGGTTTTAAAAGTGATTCGTTTTGATTTGAAGCGTTTTATGCACAGCTCCTTGTAAGTCTTGCCGTAGCATTTCAGTTGGATTAAGGGCTAGGTTTGAAGAGGGCCTTTTTCAACATGTTGATTCTTTTCATTTTCTGTGGATGTCAAAGGAAGTGTTTGAGCTGGTATGGTGTTTGTTTTTAACCGAACATAACTCTGTGGATTATGGCCAAACATTTCCACTTCGGTCTCATCTGTTCAATCTTTGTGATTTGTACAAATACAACTTTACAAACCAAAGCTGTGCTGCCATGTTCTCTTTAGAGAGAAGAAGCTTTCTCCTGACAACCCTCCCAAGCAAGTCATATTTATTCAGAGTTTTCTAACTCAACAGCCATGAACTTTAACACATCTGAGGTTTGTCGATACAGCTCCCAGATTTTCTGCATTTCTCCCGGAGCATTACGGTCTGACCTGAGGAGGAAGTTAGAACCTCCACTTCTGAGATGACAGAGTTCATCTTAAAAGTTTTCCACTTGTGAATAGTTTTTCAAACTATAGAAATGATGGATTATGAAGTGTTTGGAAATAACTTTATAACCCCATTCAGACTTCTGGAGTGCAGCACATGTTTCTTTAGGGCCGATTTGATGTCTTTCCCACATTTAATAGAAACCTGAATGCTGCAGATCAGCAAACTGACAAACCTTTTAATAGAGAGAATCAGAATTGCTGACAATCAAATATTAAGGTGCATTTAATTAGCTGGACCCTCTTAAATGTTATGCAAAAGTGCTCTAACTTTAACTTTGCTTAGTTTGTTAGAACTTCACAACACTAAGATAATTAAAACAATGTATATTGGCATGCCAGCTTTAGAAATGAAAATAGGACACCTTTTTACCACAGCTGTATGCGTTAAACAATATAAATCTGCAGCTGAATAATAAATTTTCCAAGTTGTGTCTTAAAAATAAGCTGTAGTGACATCAGCTTTGGGAGTGACGAGTCCAACCTTCCCTCTTCTGCTTCCTCAAAGCATAAAAACAAACTGAATATTCTGCTTTCACATGATAATGTCATGTAACACTGAAGGATTTTCCAAAGTCAGTGGAAGATAAATGACAGAATTACAGAGGTCTAAATGCCCATATGTTCATCCATCAGCATTTCTAAAGTTTCAGTAAATCCTGATGAAAACCGTTAAAGTGGGAGTAAGTCGTTATAATCATAAGATCACGTTAGTTTAAGGGCACTCCAGATGTTGGGAATAGAGAAAAAAAAAATCCTAAACCTAGAAAAGTGGATGTAATAATAATCCATAATGTGCAAAGCTAAAAGCACGAGGACAGATTTCACCTTTTGTAACTAGGTGATTTCTATTTGTTTAAATGTTTCCATAAAATCATCATTTTTTCCTAAAAAAAATCCTCTCAGAGAAACGGAAGAATAACAAAAACTTGATGAATTTTGAACATTTTGTGTAGTCATGAATGATTTAAGACATTTACATAACTAGATACAGTACATTAAATATAAAAAAGAGCAGATTTATAGAACCCCATAAAACAAACAAACAAATAAATAAATAAAAATAGGGGAAGCATACAGGAGCAGCGGTCGGAACTGTTGCCTCAAAGCTAAAAGATCGCAGGTTCGCCTCCCCCCTGGAGTCTTTCTGGGTGGAGTTTTATGCTCACCCCGTGCACGTGTGGGTTTTCTCCAGGTACTCCGGTTTCCTCCCACAGAACAAAAACAAGCATGTCAGGTTAATTGGCAACTCTAAATTTTCATTAGGTGTGAACGGTTGTTTGTCTCATTCAATGTTTTATTAAATTCTGTTCAGATATTTTTCAGATGATGGTGCAGACAAAGAAACAAAAGCTCCGCCTTCAGTGTCAGGTGATGATATGTACATAAACTCTTTCAGTTTCAGGAGAAAGTGAAAAGGTAATTAGTTAACAGGTGCTCCGAAAGAGACACTTGATTTACTAGTTGTCCTAAAAAGTGACCACTTCTATGAAAGCTGAAGTTTTGTCAGTTTTCTAATCTGGAGCATCCAGTTAGGTGTATGTTACTACAACACACATCTGGATGAGAAAGATTACTCATGAGTGGAAAACATTTAACACCAAATACATGAACGATAATGAAGGAGGCTGGTGCAAACTCACACACTAAGTTCACACTGTGTGACCACACCGAAGGACAACTCTTTTCGATCATTTTTTCTGGATCAAGCTCAGAGCTCCCGCCTAAATCAGATTCACTAAACGAATCAAGCCTGTTGTGCAGAGCAAGCTTCGCATTTCATTCTCAGCAAGCCAACAGAAAGCAGATCCATAGCTCTCCCCTTGTAAAGGTCATGCTGCTTTCCATCCACAGAACAATGATGTGAGTTTCAGAGGAGCTCTGAACCACAACACTTCATGGATTAAAGCCCTCGGCCCCTCCCACGCTAAAATCATTTTGCTAATGGAATGCACTGAGCATTCTGCTTTAAAAAAAAAAAAAAGAAAAAAGTTATTTGTAGGGAGCAACAGATAATCCATTTTGCCAACACAGACCTGAGAGAGCACCCACTTATGCTATCAAGTGCACCGGAGACACTCTAATCCATAATCCACTCTTCATTTGTGATTGCTTACATCAGGAAATTGCTTGCATCATATGTACAGTCCTGGAATAATAACCAAGGAGAAAATAGCTGGGCTCGGGTTGGTCTGGTGTACATGGGTGGTACAGCAGTGACTCTCACAGCAACTAATGGAGTGCTTCACCAGACATTTATTCAAGGAAGAGGTGGCAGTAGAGCCTTTGCCTGAAGAAATCTGAAAAAAAAAGCTCTGTAGCATGTGGTGTGCTTTCCAACTTCATTGAAAATAATCTAAAAGTAGTTAAATGACATCAATAGCAATTTTTTTAAAGAAAATACATGTAACACACCACCTTTCATGCCTGTGTTTTAAACTAAAATCATCTTGTGCTGAACAGGAACAAAGTTATATCTTAATCTTGTGCATGATCTCTTGCCATATTATGAAATCTCACAAGATGTGTTAGAGCTCAGAGTATGTGTTGTGAATGACTCTTAGCTACTACCACACCAAAGTTCAGCTCAATATCTGTAAACCTGACTGCATTACAGTCATTTGTGTTTCTTAAAGTTAGTTGTTTGTGGCGGCCATGTCAAATGGGGTCCAAAGGTTAATCAGATGTAGATGTGTATCCATGAAAACTTTGAGGGTTTCATTAAAATCCATCAAGTGGTTAATGCAATATTTTGCTGACAGACACAGCTGACTCCAATACTTAATTTTAGAAACGTAAAATACGATGAAAACGTCTGAAAATCTGCAACAATGCTGAATGAACGTTTCTCTGGAAAAAAAAGCAACTTTTAACTTATTTCTAATGGTTGTGACCTCCCACTTCCTAACTTTCTGTGTTGCCCCCTCTGGTTTCAGGTGGTCCAGGTCCCTGTGGAGGCCTGTGAGCAGTACGGTACATGTGCCGAGTGCCTCAGCTCCGGTGATCCGCACTGTGGCTGGTGTGTCCTGTACAACATGTGAGTCTGCTCCCTTTATCTTCTCATACACACATCAAAGCAGACGGATTAAAACCACTACGTCACTGTTTACCAAACAGCTTGCAGAAAGCTAGGAGTGAGTTTTTAAGCCTGTAGTTGTGCAATTTGTGTCACTGACTATAACACTGCTATGTTTATGTCTAGATTTTCTGTTCTAAATATTTAGCAAGACAGTCAAAAAACCAGAAAGTGGTCCCAGGACTTTGTGATCCTTTTTAAATAGCACCATTTAGACAACAGAAGCTGTATGAGCACCAGATTTTATTGTCTGCCAGCGAGAGGACAACCGGTGTTAACGGAAAAGGGAGGGATTAGCCTTGCAGTCATGGCGAGTGTACCAGCTGCACTTCTACGTACCCGCGGAACATTTTGGACCTGATGGAGCAAGCTTTATCTCCTCCATCTTAATTATCTGACCCCAGGTTGGCTTGCATAACACTTCGATATGGAGCAAAGGGGATTCAGAAGATTAAAAGCGCGTGTTTCCAAACCAGCCGCTGTGTTTGAAGCTGACCTCAGCCAGGGATTTATCCCCGTCTCATCATTCCACGTCTGCAATTCAGCGCGCAATATCTTGATGATGATCAGCATTATTTAAATTGCAGCTCTCAATTTTATCTAGTGAGGAGAAAAATAATGCTTTTTAAATTCTAAATTACCTCATTAAACAGTTGCTGTATTTTTTTGAGAGCTCACTTTGTCTGAAAGTCTCATTACAGTCTTTATTTGAATTAGTGTCTTCCACTTATCAGTGAGTAGAAAGGCTGCTGTTGCCTCCAGTTACCCAAAAAGAATCATGATCCCTCACACAGCGGAATGAAGCTACTTTGTTTTCTGTCCTATTAAATCCAGATTGGAGTTTCTTCAGCTCTTTGAATGACTCCCAGTGTCATATTGACTGCTTTCAGGAGCTCACTTTCCCACACATGGAGAATTGCAGCACAGTATCTAATCATACCAGAACATTGTTTTTGGAAAAACAATTTTTTTTGTTTCTTAAAATATCCACATAATCACTGACCTGTTTCAAAAAATGTTTTCATACACATTAAAACACAGAAAATGACCTAAACTGCTGTAATACCTATGCCAAGCATGTATGTGGTGTTGTATTGCTGCCACAACAAAACAACAAAAACAGCGTGTGGATCATGCACATAAAGCTGAAGATGGACTGAATCAGCCGATATTGACCAAAAATAACAAAATTGGTGCTACATATAAACAACCAGCTGCCCTGAATTCTAAAGATCTGTATTGGTCATGAAATCAGTCGACCTCTACATAAGGCTTGCCTGTTGGGAAGGAACCATAAACTGTACGTATACAAACCTTAGACTTTATTATTTATACAGACTATAGTATGTGCGATTTCTAAACACAAAGAGAAGGTGGCAAAAACACAAGCAAGAACCCAATCCTCTTTGTGGATTGACGGAGTGGAACTTCTGCTTTAAACTATATTTAAACTACCTGACCACAAAAGTTCAGGACCGTATTCACTGGGCGTTGTGTCAGTCCAAATTTGGGAACATTGGACACTTTTCAGGCAGGAGGAAAGAGTTTTCCTCATGATGTTCAAAACATCTCAGGGTAAACTCTATCCACACGTGTCAGCCTTTATAAACTGTTCTTATTTCTTGCGTTTTTGTTTTAAGGAACACTTGATGCATATTGTAGTTTTTTTAGTACTGCTGATAGTTCAATAGAATGATAAAAACTTTTTTGGTCTCAGATTATTTGGTGTAATAATACAGTGAACAGTGCTGTAGCTGAGAAACTAGCCTCTGCAGAACAAACACAAGCATGTAATCTGTCTTCATTGTTACATCTGTCATGCTTTGGCTCATAGGTTATGTAATAGACTCACCTCTAATCTAATAGTTTTTAAAAGGCTGTGTTTTGGATGTCTACACAAAAATGCAAAGATGGCAGTTTAAAATTTTGTCACTCTGGAAATCCTTTCCAAAAATTACAGTTTAGAGTTTCCTAAAAATGCCATTTTTATGTAGACTTAGGGCTGAAACAACAATAACAACAAAACTTTTACATATTCATAAAACCATTCTCGTGTGGACAGGGTCTAAGAGTGGGCAGGGGGTGTTTGTGAACATATAAGAAGCCTGAAGGAAAAAGGAACAAAAGGTGTGATCAAACATGAAAGAGGTAAAAATAAAAGGCACAGAACAACAGTGAGAGATGAAAGGTGTTTTTTTTCCTCTCTCTCTGCCACTTCAGCTGATGAGTGGTCAGAAGGTGACCGTCTATAGTCCCATAGCTGAAGTCTGCCTGAAGGAGCCGAGCCAGCAACAGCTGCCACCTTCATACTGAGCCGTAATTACAGCAGAGGCCTCGGCGCTCTTTGAGTTCTCTCAGGAGCTGCCACCCCCTCAGCTGCAACTGAGCTCGTATTAAGCACCGCCTCCCCCTTATTGTGAGCGTTTCACATCGAAAGGAAGCCAAAATACTCCCAGAGTTTTCTATTACAGGTCAACTTTACTGCAGACTATTTTAACTCGAACATTTAGAGATGAAACAACTACACTGCCTCTTTCAAAATGCATCCGCATCAGAGCTGAAAAAAAAAGTATCTTAGCAACTAATCCCCATCTGTTCAACTGGACAAATTGCTTGAAATTTCCACTCTCCACAAGTACTTCAGATGTACTTTTACTCTGCTCTTGTCTCTGATAGCATCACTGATGCCCTCCTATGCTGAAAACCTTTTCTCTTCTTACTTTTAATTGCATTTAGGAGGATCTAGGATTTTAGTTTTTTTTTTTCCAATAATTGCTCAGCAATTTGCTCTACAAAAGAAACAGACAAAGAAAACAAGATCCATTAACATTTACAATCCTTTTGTCTGTGATTAAATTAAAAAGACAGCCTTAGAAACTCTGAAGTAACATAATGCTTAGAATTAGATTAAATATCTGCAAACTATTTGTCAGTAGATTATATTATGACTGCAGAAGCTGTTATGAGGAACTTTCCAAACCTTGATTTAGAATAATTAGCTTTATTTTTATACTGTCACTGTTTTTACAATCATGCTATCGTTTTTTAAAGTTATGATTAAGCAACAGGATTGCATATGTTTGCATGATGTTTTCAATTTACAGTTTGTTTACTTCTGAAAGGCAAAGGTGGAGCAATAATGTTTTACCTGTGTCTGTTGATATGCATTTCTTGACTTAAACATAAAAAGTCACTTCATCACTAGACTTTTTTCCTCACACTTGTCCACAGGTGCTCGAGGAAGGATCGGTGTCCGCGGGCGGAGGAGAGCTTCCGTTTTGCCAGCGACATTGACCGCTGTGTGAAGGTTATCGCTCACCCGGACAGCATCGCTGTATCAGCACACAGTGTCCCTGTGAGTCTGCTTATCATTCCACCAATCACCGCGCTGCCACTCACAGAGCTGGAGTTTTTCAGAGCAATCACCTTGAGTAGCCTCGTACAGCCACATGTACTGGAACGGTGAGGCTGGGAGAGGTTAGTTCTGTAGGAGATGAAGTGAAACAGGAGGCCGAGTCTCTCTGTGGAGCATCTACTGTGTTTCTGTTTATTACCAGAAGGCAAGGGGCGATAATGTGTGTGTGCGCGTTTTTTTGTCTGTAGAATTAGCAAAATCTCATAAACCAGTAAACTATCGGAAAGTAATGATAGGATGTACATCTAATAATTATTAACTTTTGGAGTCACTCCAATATAAGATGGACCCCAAAGCTATTTAATATACGCAAACAGTCAGTCAGTTTTACAGATATTAAGGTAAAATCTGGCGTGGTTGTCGCTGACAGGGACCACCGACACATTCTGAGTACCATCATGAGATCATGCATAACATCATTTCATCAACATTTGACCAAAATGACTTAAACCTTTCTTACATAACATGTTCACGGCTTTCATTGTTAAATTTATTGAGGAAGAGTATATAATGTGATGTATGGGAAGTTTATAGCAGCAGCTGATTTGTTCTGCACACATGTTGGATTTATGATTTTCATCCAAATAATTCTGTTACTCATTTGCAAAATGCAGACCAAACTATGGTGGAAATTTCTTCAGCGTTTGTGTTATTTTATATCAAAATGCTGTTTTCTTTCAGTTGCTGCTGGAGGTGAATAATGTCCCCGACCTTTCTGCTGGAATTACCTGTTCGTTCGGCCAGCAGGCCCAAGCTGAGGGTCACGTCAACGGTAACCGGGTCATGTGTCTCTCTCCGGCTGGGAAAGAAGTCCCTCAGATATCAGAGGGACAAGGTGAGTGCTCTAAAAACCAACAAATAGTATCCAAGTGTTTTCAAGTATTTTCCAAACTCAAAAGTTTTATTTTTTCATATTTACTGGATACACATTATTTGTTTATCCAACATGTTTGATGAGTACAAGGAGCTGTACATACACAGTAATTTGTCATTTGAAGCTTCTGACTGAAGATTTTCTCACAACAGCAGCAATACATCCTCCCATGAACCCAAACACAGGTGGCTCTTTACAGGGAAATGATAAAAGCATTAATTTTCTTTCCTCATTTTGAGTTCTTTTTTCCCTTAGTGTTATGGCTCTTCTACACATCCTTTTTTGTTTCTTCCCCAGTGTTTTTTGTTTTTTTTCACCCTCACTCTCATTAACCCTGCTTCATAATTCTTCATCCTTCTCACTGTTAGCCATGATTTCTGTTATTGCTCATTCCTCTTTTCCAGACTGGGCTGGTGTGGAGCTTCGTCTGAATTCAAACGAGACCGGTCAAATGGTTGCCAGCACGGAGGTGAAGTTCTACAACTGCAGCACGCATCAAATGTGAGTGCAAGCTGCCCCATCCCCCCACCTTTGATTTGTTCAATAGATGGACGAGCACAACTTAATTTAGGGCAATGATGTACTGATGCTCACAGCCCCACTTAAGATGGCTGTTAGATAACCTCTGAATTCAATTTATCTGCCAGGTTTCATTTAAGTCAACATGATGCATTTGTCATGGCCTGTTTGTTTCGACTTGGCTTTAAGTGGCAGTTTGTGGGCTTACTGCTTACAGATTTAAATAAAGCTAGAAAGGGTATTTTTTTGAGTACACTCATGTAAATCTTTGAATTTATTCCTGCATGTATAATTGTCAGATGATATTCTATAAAATTCTGAGAGGATTTGCTTTTAAGATTGTTCTAATTTTAGGCACTTATAGACTGATTTGACTGACGTCTGCAGTATGTGCGCACAGGAGGCGTCACCACGCTGGAAGACAAACAAAAGCTCATTAACAGCAGGACTTGGATTGGATTGAGATAATTTGAGATAATAAAAAAAAAAATTGCAGACTTGTGACCCTGTCTTTTGCAGTTTGAAGTAAATAAACATTGGTTATAAGGCATTTAACAAAAAATAAAACATATTTTTATATATTTTCATAATTTCTGTAGATCTTCTCAAGAACCCAACTTGGTGTTTTGCAACCCAGCTGGTGTCCCGATCCCAAACTTGGGAACCACTGCTCTGAGTTCTCTCTGTTTAGGTTAATCCACTGGTCTTCCAGCATGATAAGATCATGTGCACAAAGGAAGTGACACCATCACAGACTGGTCTTTAAAGAAAAGATTGTTACATTATTGCTTCTTACCATGTTTAGGCTCATTTAAAAGCTGGTGTGACTACAGAATCTCACGTCCCCTTACATGTGAGGGTTTTACTTTTTACAATAATGAGAGCAGATTTTTGCCAATTTATAACTACTGTGCAAATTTGTGTTCTGTTGAGAATGATGGAAATGTTTATGGTTGTACAGTATATTAAGATCTTGGGGGAAAAAATAAATCTGTTCTCATTTAGACATGACACAATTTTCTGTGATCAGATCGACAATGCCATGAGAACCAGAAAGAGACTCCAGCGTGATTAAAGCTTGAACTTTTTGTATTTGTGTCGTAAGATTTTCAATGAAGACTAAGTGATTAAAACGGAAAATCTTTGTTGGATTATGCTGCAATAAACTTTTATAGTCATTTGCAAACCTCATACATATTCAGAGCAGGAAGCTGCTCCCTGTAGGCTGGTAATCTCTAAGGGCTGCTAAATAGATAAGCATTAGACTCACAAACCCCCTTCTGACCCAAGTTTGTCCTAAGGGACCTTGCTGCAATTTTGTGTTTGCGAAACATAAGATGCTCTACATTTTTGTCCTTCTCTGTTGCCTTGAGGGCAGGTAAAACCATGTAAATTAAAGAGCACTTTATTTAAATGCCAGCCAATATAAACTCCCTAACTGGACATGGAAGCTGTTTTGACTATGAGCCATTTTGTAAATGTCAACCGTATTAATCACAAGAGTAAACTATGACAAGAGTCTCTCTTTGTGAATAACAATTACAGGCAGGAACAATGCTGGATCTTATTAGGATGAATGTCAATTAGCTGCATTTGTCAGCCTAAAAACCCTTATGCAAACAAGCAACTTTCTCTGTTTTTCAAGGGCAGTTAAAATTCCAAAAGGGCCAAATCATAATGCTACAAAGTCACTTTGAAGACCTTTATTACAAAATGGGTTATTTTTGTATCTATTCGTGCAGTCATGCAGCAAAGACTGGTGAAGAATGTTTTTCTTTTTAGTGATACTGGCATTTAACTGACTTTCTTACATGCAAGCTTTGCTCACATCATAAACCACTGTATGGAATTTAATGAAACCTGTTGAAAGTAATCTTTATTTAGTAATCTGCATTTGTAATTCCAAATGCTTAACTTTTGAAGTCAACCAAATTTAGGATGGCTGACCTAAAGAATTTCAAAAATGGCGGTAACTCAACCTATTTCACAGATATTGAGCTAAGATTTAATCTTGTAGAAGTGGAGTTATCTGCATCACATTCTCTGAACACATTTCACAAGAACGCATAATATCGCATGAGATTGTGGATAAGATTTTTACATGGTTTGACCAAAGGGATATAACTCTGTCCCTTCTCAGCACAAGATGATTTTAGTTTAAAACTCTAGCATGAAAGGCTGTGGCCTTCAATAGCAAAACACAAGTTGGATTCAGTGATAAACATTAAATTAAATGAAAGAGAGATCATTTGATTGATCAGATGCAAATACCAGGAAATTATCCCCATCTGGACACAAGCAGTTTATTAAAAAAAAAGCACTTTGACTTAAACACGAGTGTCCCAATAAAACCATATTAAGCGACTGCGAAGAAACAGTTGGAAGCTCATCACATGTGCTCCGCACCAATATGGCCTCCATTAGCTGTGGGGTGACCCTGTGTACCCATGTGATTAATATTTCAGACCAAACATGCTCCAAACCCAGCTTCCCCAAGCACTGCCATCACCTCGGCATCACATCAGCCTCCTTAATTAATTATCCGGTGTTCGCGGCACCCTGCTGGTCCAGCTCTACTGTATTAACACCGAGCCCCCTAATTTTTTATTTCCTATCACACACCAGCACTTATTTTTATGTTCATACTGGCTCAGGGCAGCTAATTAATATCAAAATTTAATTATGCTGCACTACATTTATTGGTGTTTGTTGTTTGCTATGAGCTGCAGTATGCACTGTTGTTAGTGGTTTTATGGCTTCGTCATGTTTCATCTTATTACTGCCTGCCTCTGAAGGCGAGTGCAGAGCGAAAAGGTTTTTCTTTACCAGTGTCAGTGTGTTCAGTTGTCTCTTCTGTTAGCAAAATATCTCATGAACCACTGAATCTAACTTAAAAGTAATCACTGGGTTGGGATCTAATGTTTGGACTCAGCTCAGTTCAAGATGGCCACCATAGCCAGAATATTGCACAAGATTGTCCATAAAGTTGTTTTCAATGTTTTACCAAAATAGCTATGACTATAATTTCTCAACATAAGAATATCTTAGTCTAAAACATGGAAGACAGCGGGTGATATGCATTCCTTTAAGGAAAGCTAGGGCTTTAATTAAATATTTTGAATTTGGGAAAGCAGATATCAAACAGTGCTGGATCTTTTTTTTACCCCCAGCCCTCCCTTTTTATCCTCTCAGATTCTTCTGTTGGTGTATAAACAGATATACATCAGCCACCTCTGTTGTATCACCACTGTCTCCTTGTTTGCTTTTCAAAACGTGATTAAATTGAGTCCAGTGAGGTTATTGAAAAACGGCTCTAATCCACATTTGACCGCTTGCTGCAGGCTTTTGAATCAGAGCCAAGGATGTTGCACAACTCTTCCCTTCTAATATTCTGTGGTCACTTTCAACCCAAATAGATTTTCACATAATACGGTCCTGGACAAGTGACACATAAAAAAAAATAAAAGCAGGTAAGCTGTTGTGACCAAGAGAAATCAGGAACCAAAGCAATATAGTGGTGTACTCTACAGCTCACAAGAATGTCAGTCAGACATTTTCTGCTGAAACAACATTCTTATGATTGTTTATGATCATCAGCTTTCAACCTGCCTGCTTAAAAAAAACTGAGAACACCAGTTTCTTTATAAAACAAACTGGCAAAATAAATTCAGTGGAAAGTTACAATCCTGCATGAGTCAGTCCTCTTTAAGAGAAGGAGAAGTTAAAGTACATTCTCCTAAAATTAAAGACTTAACATTCCTTGAAGGAACGCTGCCTTCATGTCAGAGATTAAGACTAAGATCATCTTATGAAATGACAATATGTGCAATGTCATGCAGTTTTGTAAGATGTCACATTGAAAGCTATACTTTTTTTGTGTTGCCTTTTGCTAACATTACAGACAAATGAATAATCAGATATTGAGTCAACAACCAACAATCAGAGATAATACTCATTGACTGCCACCAATTAAAAGATTTATACTTTTTAAAGATAAATCATTTCAGTCATGCTGCATTATGTTTATTTTGAGAGGAGTAACATATTCATTTCTTCCTGCAGGTGTCTGTCTTGTGTAAACAGCACTTTTCGCTGCCACTGGTGTAAATATCGAAACCTTTGCACCCACGACCCGAGCAGCTGCTCTTTCCAGGAAGGCAGAGTCAACGCATCTGAGGTACAACAACACAGAAACACTGCAGCCGATTTAAACACAGCCTTCAAGATCACCATTAATCTGCTGACAGGTGACACTGTTGCCCTTAAAGGAGCAAAGAAAAAGATTTAAAGATTAAGGCCATGTCTGAGAGGTTGTTCAGGGACAGAAAAGCTGAAGTCAGCTCACCAACATGATCATATTAAATTACTGACATGATGCTGATATTAATGCAGTAAGGACAGACCGACAAATATAAAACTTTAGGGACAAACAGAAATTTAAAGAATAAATAATGTGATACCTTTTTACATTTCATCAAGTAGCTTCATATGAACAGTATACCACTGCTATTAAAAGTTACTTGATTGTGTGGGCTCTTCTTTTTAGCAATTAACAATAAAAACACATGATTATCTGTACGAAACAGAAAGGTTGCAGAGAATTTTATTACATTATTATTACTTGTCTCTGAAAGCAAAGGTAGAGTAATAATGATTTGATTAAAAGGTGGTCGCCACAGCAAAGAAAAACGTTTATAATTCAGTTACTCTTACAGAACCTTTTTGATTTAGATTGTGGTGTGGTAGTTGCTGAACATGGTTCCCAACACACTCTGAGTAACATGTTACACAACATATTTGCTAAAAACCTTGGCATTAACTGAGATATGCGATCACATAAAATGCTATTTTCATTTAGGACTAAATTTACACACTTTTCACACTGCGAAAGTCTTATTTTATCCCTCATTTCTTTCTATTTTGTTTTTAAGCTGCCAGACTTTCTTTTAATTTCCTACAGTGGTATTGATTAGGCTCTTTCAAGGGATTTGAAACTCTGTTTCACTTATTTTCTGCTTAGAACCTGAATATTTAGTCAGAAAAAAAAATCAAATAAACTGAATCATTGTTTTTTTTATTTTTTAAATATACTAGCAACAGTTTATCTTTGATTTTTTTTTTTTTCATGAATATGTCTTGAAAAATATATATTTTCCCCAATTAATCCTGCCTAATATTTCAGGAAAGGTAAAAACCTGCTCATGTTAAAATGGAAAATAAAGATGCTACACAAGATAAACAATCTCAACACTATTTCCAATCCACATGATAGCTGTTAACAAAATTTAATTTAAACCAAAGCCAACAATTGTATGTAGGGCTATTTTTAACTCTACCAAATATGATGCCAGGAAAGAACATTTTGGATAATTTTACATATAATCATCTATTCAGTAAACAATTGTGTCATGTGTAAAATGAACTGTGGCTAACATTTGATTTAGTTAAATGTTTAAGTCAAAGTAAATGAAAATGATCCAAATCAATATAATTCAACACAGCCCAGTTCAGCACGTCAAGATTCACAAAACGCCATCTTATAAAAAGTTGCCTTTCCCAAAACAACACAACATACTGCATCAAATTACCAGTCTGATACAATCCCCTGTCCAGAGCATGCACAGAGCAGCAGGGAACCGTGGAGAGGAAAACTGTTTGAACAGGAAGAGACCTTCAGCAGAACCCAGACTCAGGGAGGGCAGCAATCTGCCTCCACCAGCTGGGAGTTAGAGGACAGAGAAAACAAACACTCAATATTTATGCCAGAAATTCCTGACATGGGAAAGCAAAAAGAGAAAGGAAAAAAAAGGGAAAGAGAGCAAAAATTTCATATAGATGAACGGAGTAAATTGGAGAAATATCATCTTTCCTGCGAGCTCCAATCAGAACAGCACTTTTAATCAACCGAAGGGTTTTCAAAGAAGTTTCTGGGATATTTACATGATGAAGAATTGCGATGGTTTAGCCAAGAAGTAATAAATCTGATTTATATTGAATGATTTTGAACATGCAGTATATTTCCCCCCGAGATGAGAACATCTGCGTTTTTGCATCAGTGGATAACACATCGTGTGAATCCAGATTATATTTAGACCGATGATATATATTTTCCCCATTTGCCCTAATAATCCATGTTCTACTTTTGCCTTACATAACATGCAGACAGATACACAGGGAGAAAAAAACAAATATTGAAGGCCTAGCATTCTTAGAAAGAAGGCATGTCACTTGCCGCCTTCATGTCAGAGATTAGACTAAGATCACCTTATGTTGAGGAAAGACTGAGTCGTAGTTGTTTTGGCCACATTATGCAATATCATGCAATATCTTCAGACATCACATTTAGAGTATGTGTTGTAAATAACTCCCAGCTACAGGTACACCATGTTTTAGCTCAATATCTGTAAAATTAAAATGTACACATAATCATTTCATTAAAATCCATGGTTTAATTGGTTATTGGTTGACTCCAACAATTAATGTCAAAGTTTTAGAGAAAGAACATAGGAACTGAGCAGCAATCAGAGTTTGTGTTGTGAATGACTCTCAGCTTCAACCACATCAAAATTTAGCTCAATATCTGTAAAACCGACTGAGTTGGAGTCATTTCTGTGTTTTCTAAGGTCAGCTGGCTCCAAATGTTTTTCAGCAGCAGATGTACATTAAATGATTACAGCTTAATTAAAATCCGTCCTGTGATTCACAAGATATTTTGCTGACAGACAGACAGACCTTACTTTAAAATAGTTAATGGTAAAGTTTTAAACGTGCAAATCCTTAGAGCTCAAAATGCAGATTAGTATCAGCTACCACCACAACAGACTTCAGCTCAATATCTCTAAAACTAATTGAGTTGTACATGTACATCCAGTTTTACAGTAAAATCCATCCAGTGATTCATGAGACATTTTGTTGATGCTACAGACAAACAAACGGACACAGGCCAGCACCTTATTGCCTACACCATTGACGGCACGCAATAATATAAGGAATAAGTGATGTCATACCATACAACATGAATCAGTAATACTAATAGTAAAGAGATGTTTGTCGATGCAGTTTTCCTTGCATAAATACTAAAATTACATGGATTTTTCTTTCGGCTGTTCCCTTTACAGGGGTTGCCACAGCGAGTCATCCTCCTCCATCTAACTCTGTCCTCTGTGTCCTCTGTCCTCTCTAACTGCATCCATATATGTCCTCTTTGTCTCTAACATCTTTCCACCAATATACCCACTGTCCCTCCTCTGCTCATGTCCAAACCATCTCAGTCTGGCCTCTAACTTCATCTCCCAGTCCTTCAACCTGTGCTGTACCTCTGATGACCTCATTCCTGATCCTGTCCATCCTCGTCCCTCCCAAGGAAAACCTCAACATCTTCAGCTCTGACACTTCCTGTTCTGTCTCCTGTCTTTTTGTCAGTCCCGCTGTCTCCAAACCATACAACATGGCTGGCCTTGCCACTGTCTTGTAAACGTTTCCTTTGACCTTTGCAGCCACCCTTTTGTCATAAAGTTGTTTTTTTATTAATATAGAAATATATATATATATATATTTTTTTTTACAGGATTGCCCTCAGCTTCTCAACTCTGGTGAAATTCTCCTTCCGGCCGGTGAGGTTCGACCGATCACCCTGAGGGCCCGAAACCTTCCCCAGCCGCAGTCTGGCCAGCGGGGCTACGAGTGCGTGGTTAACGTACACGGTGTCAGCCACCGTGTCACAGCGCTGCGCTTCAACAGCACCAGCGTGCAGTGCCAGAACAGCTCGGTATGGCCTCAAACACTCTCAGTGGGAGTCTCACAGCTGTCAAACGAGGCACGAAGCCTGAATCCTGCGAAGTCAAGCTGTGTTGGGTGAATCAGCATCAGTGAGCTGTGCCTTGGGTTTCCATCATACTGATGAGAAAGTGGAGGAAAGGGAAAGTGGAAGTGATGAGTTAAAGTGCAACTCGTTAGTATGCGGTTTGAGGAAATTTACAGGGCAGGTATGGGGAAGAATTAAATTTGTTTTTTATAAACTGGAATTTGTGAAACTAATTTTAAGTAGTCCATAAATTAAGTGGAACACAAGACTTCTTAGGATTTAATTTTTTCACATATCACAAATTATAAATTAAATTTTAAAGCATAATAAAGTGGGTGGTGAGTATTTACTAAGTACACCTTGCTAGTACTGACATGAGTGTCTGCTCATTAGAGCAGGTGGATCAGCTACTTCCCCATTTTCTAAAGTGGGGGTGAAAATTTGTATGTTTTCTTCCCCAGTTTTTGACTTAACAACATTCTATCACTCCCAGCAATAATACAAAGTCATTTTTTAAAGCTTTAAAACTATGCTGCATCTTTTTTTAAGCTATGAATCAGACAGAAGAGAGGCATAGATTCAACAAAGTGTTGGAAACATTCCTCAGAGATTATGGTCCATATTAACATGACAGCAACATGCAAATGCTGCAGATTTGTCTTCTACCGTTACATCCCAAAGGTGTTTTGTTGGATTGAGATCTAATGACTGTAGAGATCACTGGAGTTCAGTAAATCCAGACTCATCAGACCAGGGAAAGTTTTAACAAACTCTTAATGTTCAGTTTTGATGAGCCTGTGCAAATTGAAGCCTCTGTTTTCAGTTCTTAGCTCACAGGCGTGGCACCTGGTTTGGTCTTCTGCTGCTGAAGCCCATCTGCTTCAAGCGTTGCTGTATTGTGTGTTCAGAGATAGTTTTTTGCATACCTTGATTGGAACAAATGGTTATTTGAGCTATTCTTGTCTTTCTATCATCTCAAACCAGTCTGCCCATTCTCCTCTGACAACAAGGCAATTAAATTTACATTCTCTGCCGCTCTTTGGATATTTTCTCTTTTTTGGACCATCGTCTGTAAAACCCAGAGATGGTTGTGCATAAAAAAACCCAGCGGATCAGCAGTTTCTGAAATACTTAAAGCTGCCTGTCTGGCACCAACAACCATTCAAAGTCACCTAAATCCTCCGCCTGCTCCATCCTGATTCTCGGTTTGAACTTCAGCACGTTGTCGTCACCATGTCTAAATGCATAAATACACCGAGTTGCTGCCATGTCATTGACTGATAAGCTATTTGCGCTAAAAAGCAACTGAACAGGTGGAATTAATAAAGTGACCAGTAAGTATAGATTAAATTTTAAAGCACAGGATATATTGCTACACTGTGATGATGTATAAAAAGGCCATTTTCCTCAGATGTGCATGATTGGTCACCCCAGCTAGAGTTTGCGTCCCAACATGTCAAAGAGGAGAGGAGCAGACAACCATAGCAGAAAATGACAGATGGTTAAAAGCATCGTCTCTCTGCTGCCCTTTCATCCTCTCATTTTCCCCACTCTGTCTCTTTCTGTATCCTTTTATTCACTCTACCCTCTGTCTCCGAGTTTCTCTCTTCCTGTTCCTATGTTCTGGACACTCTCTTCAATCTCGGTTTCTGCTTTTCAGTACATGTACGAGGGTGTGAAGATCAGTGACCTGGCAGTAGACCTCTCCATCGTATGGAACGGCAACTTCATCATCGACAATCCCGAGAAGATTAAAGGTGCCTCTGCCATCCATCACTGCCAAGCCAGAGGAGTGTAAAGCACTCAATCCACAGGCAATGGATAGTTTATAGAGAGCACTTCAAGGTTCACAAAAGGCCTTGAGAGAAAGTTCACAATAGCAGAGAGTGTTATCAAAGAGCACCACATCACTTGTGTGCTTGAAGATGTTAAGAGTGAATTTTCATATTTGACCATCGTGGCTTCTTGACTTCAACAACTGTGTAGGAGAAGCCCATAGTTCTAGTGGCCTTTAACAACATCCACACAATCAAGAATATTCTTTGTGAAGCCATGAATCATTTTATTGCTTGTTATCATTCAGACATTACTCTGAATGGGATTCTAAGGGGTAATGTGAGTTTCTTACATTAAAAGATGTAAGAAAGGAAAAAAAAAGAAGATGAAAACCAAAAAGGTTTATTGGGTTACTTTGGGATATTTCCTTTTGCAGAAATATGTATTTTTGTGCATTTTGCTGAATTCACAAGATGAATGGCCATTTATTTTTCAGTGTCTTCAAATAGCTGGTTGATTTTATTTCAGGATTGAGCTGAAATGCAACAGTACTCCCTGCTGGTTTAAACTGTGTTTATCTCTTTAATCACTTTGCGTTTTATAAGCTTTCTAAAAGAAGCGACATTCTTGTCTGTTATTACTTAAAACAAATCCTTGTTGTCGTATATTATCTTGCAGTGCACCTCTACAAGTGCAGTGCCCAGCGAGACAGCTGCGGCATGTGTCTGCGGGCAGAGAGAAAGTTCCAGTGTGGCTGGTGCAGTGGCGAGGGCCGATGCACCATGAGGCAGCACTGCCCTCCCATCTCCCCGTACGCGAGCCGGTGGCTGGACCTTTCTGCCAGGAATGTCAAGTGTACCAACCCGCGCATTACTGAGGTCTGCTGATCGTTTTGGCTCGTCTTCAAATTTTTCATTCGAGCCACCAGATAACGTGTTTTTAAAATAACAATCAATAATATCAATAATATTAATATCAATAATAGTAAGTTCTACTAGTGCAGATTTTTCTAATGCAACACTTTTATGTGGTAGTAGCTGACAGACATTTACAACACACACTCTAAGCACCAACAAAACATGGAAGATATTGAAATATTGCAAGAGATGGTGCATGAAGTCACTTTCAAGGTTTTTTCTAAAATGGCTATATTTTTATTATTCCTTCACATAAGATGATCTCAGACTAGAACACTGGCATGAAAGGAGACAGGTGATATGAGTTCCTTCAAGGAATCCTAGGCCATTAATTTCATTTTATTTTTCCAACTTGATTTTATAAATCCTGACCTACACGAAAATCTTCAAAAAATAGATCATGACACTGCAGCAATTTGTTCTGAAAGTGCTGAAGTAACAACTTTTTTGTCAGAGCACTTTTACTGATGTCTCTTTGACACTGAATAGTAAAATTTAATGACATAAGAGTCTGAGAAATCTTGGAGAAGGTTGCTACAGTGGCAAACAAACCTCATCTTTCATCTATTGGAAGTACAGAAAGAGCAGGTAGAGGTAGAAAGAAATGAGAAAAGATAGTCCTAAAATAAACAGTTTTCTTACTATGAACCTAAACAAAAAATATAAGACTTAAAATCACAGAAAGAATGAAAACTTATGTTCTGCAGTCCTTGCACTCCTTCAGGTTTTTGCTGGTATGTTTTGGTGATAGCATAAACAATAATATTTTTGTATCTAAAGTTGGAACAGAAAAACCTGCCAGCATATCTTGTCAGATATACATAATAGTCTAACATGCATCTTTCTTTCTTCTTGGCCACCTTCTAGTTTCCCAGACAAGTGTCTGTTTACCTGAGACTGCCTCACATTTTCCTCCCTGCCAGCTGAATACCTTAAGTTCTTGACAGCTAAACGAATTCAGTCTGTTTAGAAAGAAGTGATGGATCTTTTATGTCCCAAACCCCTGTTCATTCTCTTGAATAAGGCACAGTGGGTCATGCGCAGAGATGCAAGGCTCTTCCACTTCAAAGAGCTGGGAGTCTTTGATGTCCCTGACACATTATTAGTGTTTCTGAAGGAGCTGCAGCAGAATGAATCAACCGCCGAGTGCTGCTCGGGAGACGAGCGAGAGTTGCTCCAGCATTGCTCCTGTTCTGCTCTGTAGGTCCGAGTGTACCCTGCTGGCATGGTTAACTTCCCATTGGAACGGACTGTGAATGGGTTTCTTGAGGCTTTGTAATTCATTGCATTATTCATTAAAGTTTATTTTAAATTATAGCCAATGTCAAGGCTTTCTGAATAAACTCCCTCAGAAAACTAGTTATGGTCTTCAGATTGAGGTATTCACAAAATCACCATTGTACAAGAATATGAATAAATAAAGTTTTCAAATTTTAGGATAATCTGCAGCAGTGATCAACATTCTGCACAAGTTAAATCTGATTTCATCCCACTGTCATTTTCTTCTCCTTCCACTACAGGTGAGCCCCGTGGCAGGGCCTCTGGAGGGGGGCACACTTGTCACTATCCAGGGCCTGAACCTTGGCCTGTCCTTCTCCGAGCTGAAGGGTAATGTGGACGTGGCAGGAGTGTCGTGCACCCCACAGGAAGATGGATACATCACCGCAGAGCAGTAAGGGACTCCTCACCTTAACAGACACACACGGCTCACATTCTTACTTCCACAGCAACTCAATACATAAGCAAACACACAAGAAAATGAACACATGCAGTTCAACAGACAGTTCTATCCCATAGAGGTTGTTTAGACATGTTTTAACAACTGCAATCAGATGGCGCTAAATACAAGTCTGTACTCCCTCGATGTGCATTAAAATTGTTGCTCCTCAGACCACCTTCAGCTGTGGTCTGGACCCCTTTTATCCACATATGTTTGGTAATCTGAATGCAGTCCGTCCTGAGCCTTGAGGAAAGACTTCCTACTGAACTGACGAGACTCCAGCCAGGCAGAAGAGCGGATATCAATGTCAGCTCAGATGCTGGCTGATTAAAAATAATTAAAAGTAATTCTTGGGAATATTTTAAAAATACAGCATATTGATTTTTCAATGTCAGGGATGTTATTAATGTTAGTAGATTACAGGATGTTTGTATGGATGGGTTTTTCTTCAGTTTAATGTTTGTTTTGGTCGCACTGTGGTCATTGTAATCTATAAGTACAGCTATATGTGTTATCAATCACAAGACAACAGCCTGAGCTAATTATATACACCTAATTAAACAACGCAGATGTTAAAGTCACAGTGAAGCTGTGTAAAACAGCTAATAGTTGTCAGCTCAATGAATTTTCACAGGGTAAAATCTTCGGTGTTTATTCTGATACTAAGCTCTGTGAAGTCGCTAATCATTGTATGTGCTTAACAAGACGTAACTTTATGGCTCTGAACCATGTTAATGTCATAATAATACAGTTTAGACATCTGAATGTATTGTCATTTTCACAAAAACTTCAGCAGACTTGCTGATGTCTTGTTTGTTGCTCACTGACAGCCATCTGTGTGATGTGGAAGTGTGTATCTGCATACAGAGCGGGTGACTGGCATCCAATCACAAAACGTTTTGGGGTACACAATTTACCATCAAGTGCTAACAGCAGTGGCAGAGCTGACCACTTTCAGTCAAATCACCCGAAACAAATTCATAACAGATTCGTAACAACAAATCTAAAGAGGCTCCAAAAGACACCAAGACAGCATCATAGTCTGCATGTAAGCAGAACCTTCGTGACGCCTCATCAGGTTGCAGGATTGTGTGGGGGCTCCACGTTGCTCTGGTGCAGTCATATACAAAGGAAAAGACAGACAGACTCTGTGTCGTTGTCGTTATGAGGCTGTCGGCGCAGCTGTAATTGAAATGCGCTGCATGTCGCTGACTGAAGGGACAATCTGTTAGCCATGTGTTTCTCTCACAGCCATGTAATGCGATTGGGCCCAGGCTGCGGGGACTTTATTTATATCCTTGTAAATAAAAAAAATAAAAAAAAGAACATGCCAGCAGTAAACAGAAAAACCCATGTGATCTCTGAAGAGAAGGATTGGGCTGGGACGATTGATTGGGTGTTCTTATTGTATGTGGGAACAGTTTTTTTTTTATTTATTCTATGCCGTGGATTCATAAGCACCTTTCATTCAGCTCACAGGCTGCTTTAAAACATGACATTATAGCTGTTACAAACATTAATTTCAGCATGGGGTCAGTTGCTGTAATGACTTAAACATGACATGCTTTATCCTATTGACCTGACAGGCAATGCTGATTTATTGAAGAAACTGCTGTGTTGTCATGGCAACGGAGGGTAATGGTGGGTGGCGGTCCTGTTTGAGATGGGGAGGGATGTAGTTTATCATTTGAGTTATATTGCTGTTATAGGTTTTCCATTAGGAAGAAAGATGGCCCTCTGTATTGACCCGCAACTTGTGCAAAAGTCTGCTTCAGTCACTCTGACTAAAAGGAACCATCTTCCACCGGTGCTGTGAACAATGAAGTGATGATTTGTGTGTGTATGACAGGATTGTATTATTATTCATGTATGTGTGATGCTTTTGGATTGCATTACTCACTTTCATTGTATTATTAATGATATTATTTTGTTTTGAACAGGATTGTGTGCGAGATGGCTGCAGCTCCTGAAAAAAGCACACCAGGTCCAGTTAAACTGTGTGTTGGCGAATGCAGACCAGAGTTGAGCGCTCAGTCCTCACACCTCTACTCCTTTGTGGTAAATCTGCAAAAAACACCATGCTTCTGTTTGTTCTTAGACAAACACTGTTTTAGTGAAGTATGAAGGCTGAATGCTTGATTGCAGGTGAAAGCAAAACAGTTTGGTCAATGTGATCCAGAAGTCAGTCTATAGAGTACACTCGGTTTGTACATCTTTGATCTGCGGTCGATGTAAGAATCTCAGTACAATGTGAACAGTCCAGTTCATTAAAGGTAGATGGGCAGCAGAAACTCATAAGATGCAATGTGACCCAGCTTCTAACTGATGCAGTTCAACTTTTATTCATGAAACAAAACAATTCAATACATTTGATTTAACACATTATGATTCAATGCAATATATAACAAGAAAGTAAAAGAATGGCCCTACATCAGTTATTCAGACTAATTATTTACTGCCTCATAAAAAATGGTCACTCACAAACAGGTTGCTTTAAAATAGCTGAAGTTCCCCTCCTGAACTCTAGGTGTAGCTAAAGAGAAAACACAGCAGGCAGAATAAGAGCTCTTCACTGTCAGAAACAAGCCTTATCTTTGTCTTTTTTTATCTTTGGCATTTTTATAGTGGATGTCTGGGTAAAGAAACAAACCTGCTTGCTTACTTTTAATTATTAAACTGATTCAATTTTATCAGTACAAAGATTGAATAAATCCATGCATCTAGATTTTATTCCAGAACCGAATGGTTCACGGCTGCTTTACTGATGCAGCTGCATCGTGCACGTGTGGGTCCATGAATTTATACAAATCGATCATCATCACATTCTTAGTGAATACTTTGTTTGGATTTGTTGAATCAAACAGGGATGATTGTTTTTGTCTTGATAGACCCCCATCATGTTGGCGCTGACCCCAAGCAGAGGGCCTGAATCTGGGGGCACCAAGGTCACCATCGTCGGGGAGAACCTGAGTGCCGGCAGCACTGTTAATGTGCACTTTGGAAATCAGACCTGTGAGCTATTCAGGTGAGGCTAATAACAAGTAGAAAAATAGCATTTCTGTGACAGTGCAGTGTGAATGCTGAGTGCTGAATGACTTTGCTGAAATTTGCTAAAGAAGCTAAAACTGAGTTAACGTTAAAACAAGCAGAACAGAGGCTAAAATGAGCTAAAACATGCTGAAAACAAAAAGCAGCAGAACTGTAGCTAAAAGGAGCAGAACAAGAGTTAAAATGAGCAAAACAGCTGCTAAAATTCATAAAACCAAAGCACCTGTAAAAACTAAAAGGAACAACATAGTAGTTAAAATTTGTAAACCTCTCCATCCATCCATCCATCCATTTTCTTTAACCGCTTCTCCATTCCGGGTCGCGGGTAGCTGGTGCCTAACCCCAGCAGTCACTGTGCGAGAGGCGGGGGACACCCTGGACAGGTCGCAAGTCCATCGCAGGGCCACATATAGACAAATGAGACAAACAACCATTCACACTCTCACTCACTGTAAACCTCTCCTAAAGTTGAAATAAGAAAAACGTGATAAAAGTTGCAAAACAGATGGTAAAGCTAAAGTCAGCAAAAAGGAGCAAAATAGTAACTAAAAGCTAAGAATAACAAAGTGGAAACTAAAAGCTAAAAGTGTCAGAACAGTAACTAGAAACTAAAAAATGAGGAAGTTTGCTGAAGCGGATATCAAAGTGAAGAATGTTTTTGAAGGAACTGAAATGATCTCAGTGTAGTTAAAAACAATAGTTACAATTTTTGAAAAGTCTAAATGTCATAAAAGCCAAAAGTCATAGCATATCATTTTCAGTGCACACTGTTGTGTGAATGCTGACTCAGTATTCACACAAGTAGACCTACCAATGTTATCCTAATCTTTAAAACTCTAGAGTCAGAAACACCAGTGAGTTTGCCTCTGCACAGTATTAAAAAATTAGTGTTCTCCAGTTTCAATCAAACACAGTATGAGATCACTTTACTTTAAAAAAAGTGCACTTTAGACACAATTAGTGCCCACATGTTAAATTAAAAGTAATGATTGGTGAGGAAGTGATGAAACTCACAGCAGTAGATTTTGTTCTCTGTGTATTTATAGAAATCTATTTAAAGCCCAAAACTGCTCACATCATAGCAGTCAGGTAGGAGAAGCAAAGAAGCCATTAGCAAGAATACCCTCTAATTACAGTCTCCATTTCTAATATGCCTGTAACGAGGAGATGGGACCGACTATTATGACTCCTCTCTCCTCGTGCGTGGCTCATAGCTCTATGAAGACAGGGATTTCATATCACAGCAGTGAAAGGTCAGCTGGGATCAAAAGCATGAATAAACTCTTCTTCTGGTACTCCCACCAGGAGGAGCATGTCAGAGATTGTGTGCTTCTCTGCTCCCTCTGTGACGGGAGCAGGACCAGTGCAAGTCAGTCTGAGTGTGGACCGGGCCAACGCTTTGGGAAGTCTGGCCTTTGAGTACATAGAAGACCCCACGGTCCAACGCATCGAACCCCTCTGGAGCATTGCAAGGTAAGACTGTGTATACAAACACTTTCTGTGTCATGTTTGTAAACCTTTATATAGTTTTTCTGTTTTGTTATCTGGCAACCACTGTTGTGGCCAAAAAATAATTTCCAGGCACTGTTAGATGAAAACACTCAAACAGATTTATTTATATTTTGTGCACAAAATATAGAGAGCATTAAAGACAATTAAGAATTAACATCAGAGTCCCAGGTCCGAATGGGGAAGCTCCGAATCAAAGCTCTGGCCCCCGAACTCCACACAGGAGCTTTTATTAAAGATATTGAAATACTGGACCAGAAGGAGGAGTTAGGGAAAAGCAAGGCAGTCTGGTTCCCATGAGGATAAAAATCAACATCACTCCTGTAAACAAGTTCATTCTGTGAGAAGTCATAGCATAGTCAGGTGTTACCCTATAATAAACTCTGCCATTACACCACACAATTCACAAACATAAAAGTAGAGTTTTTTTAAATGATCTGACAGAAACAATTGCTTTCTGTTTTCAAAGTTGCAAGGATGAGTTTTGGATCATGTTATTAATGTAACAGGAAGTGATTTAAACTGCATCCTCTATATTAAAGATTTTGTCAACAGAATGACGAATTGACTAGTGATTACCTAGATTAGAATGTCTAATTTCTTACATTGTTTAACTTCATTACTGTAGGTTTATATTTGACAAATCCTCTTTAAGCAGACTTAATTTTATTCACTGTAAACCAAAACAAATTCTGCTTTCAAAATAAAGCTGACATGAACAACTGCACTCCTTTGTTTGGTAAAAGTCACTTTTGTTGAAGTAATATGTAAAGTGGTAAATTAAAATAGAATATAAACACTGATCATAATATCTGTATTTTATGCTATTACACTAAGGAGGTGTGCATGTGCTGTATTGAATAAAAAAATAACCCTTTTTGGTACAATGAAGACCAATATGTTCAGCCTTTTGTCTAGTATTTCTGTGATATAATTGAATTTATGCACTTCGAATAATAGCATCAATACTGTATTAATTCTGTAAATAAAAATGTTAAAGTTGACATTAAAGCATCTAGACTTCAATTTAAACAGAAGAAGAATCCCAAAACTTTACACCAAACTTTATTCAGTTTGTAGAAAAACACCTGCCAGGCCTAAAGTACATCAGATGATGAATGGATGCTGAAATTGGTAAAAGAAGAACAGATGTGGTTTATTTTTAGGAGAAAATTTGTAATAAATGTTTCTTAACGAAAATGCCAATTTGACTCAGTGCTTAGACTCCTTTGTGTTAGAAAATCCTTTAAGCTGACATATCCAGGCTGTGTGTGAAACAATGAAAAAATCAAGATGTCAGATAAAAAACATTTGTTAAAATATCTAGATCATTTCATTTGCTAGTATGCCCATATTAACAAATAAAAATCTTTAAGACAGCAAGTGTTTTACCCTGCAAGACTGTCGATTGAGTTTCAGCGGTGTAGCTAATAAAAATATAACAGTAAAAAACAAACTAATCTGCTGAGGAAACGTTTCTACCTGACTTACGGAGTGCTTTACCTGCACGCCACCAAATAAAAGATGGCACTTAATTTAGGTTTGGGTGGGATTAGCCAACACTATGTCTCTGCAGATTAGACTTCAGAGAGACACGCTGGCCCTCAGCCTAGTGACAGGAGGAGCTTTGTGGAGCTGCAATCAAGAGCCCTCATCATAAATGTGCATTCCCACTATGAGGCCCTACAAGCTTAGGTAGCCTTTGAAGTGCAAGAAGAGAAGGATTGGCACTGTCAGTTCAACTAGACCGGACAGGTTTTTTTTTTTTTCAAGTTTTATTTCTGCATTTTCCTCTCTCTTCTCCAGAGCTATACATTCTCTAAATTTGCAACGCAGCACAGGTTATGAAAAGATTAGAGAGTGTTGTTTATTCTGAACACATCTAGCACAGATATGTAAACAAGCAGCACCTGTATTCATGCGTTGCCAGTCTCACAGTCATGGATGAATATAAAATAGCAGCCAGCTGGTTTTCTGTTTGATCTGCCTCTTCTGCCCAATAACAAAAGGTGAGCTACCAGCTATACCGCCTCAAACATGCATTAATGCAAATTTTCTAGAAAATGCTGATGAAAAAAATTGGTCTCTCTGTGGTTGCCGCTCTAATTAAATCATGATGGAAAAAGCAGCTTGTATTCATGTTCGGCTACCTGGAGTGTGCGCATGTTTGAACAATAATTGATCTGAAATGGAGTGCTGTGCAAAAGTCTTCAGACATCTTTCATTTTGTTTATTTTTGCTTGTGATGAGCCAAGCTTACTTGTTTTGTTTTATTCAGGTTTTGAGGATGGGTTCAAGGTTTCTGAAAATGATTCATATAATCTTTAAACATTCATTGCTTAACACTGACCTATGAATCATTCAAGCATAAAAGCAAGCACAAAAGGCAACCTCTCAGCTCTTTCTCCCTGGTACAGTCCAACACAAAAGCAGGAAGTAATATGCAGGCAAATCATACATGGAACACCATGACCAAGTGGCTGGAATAGTGTACAGGAACATCTGTGCCATTTCCTACAGTCACAGTGAGAGACTTCGCCAAAGGTGGTGGAGAATGACAGGACTAAGATACTGTGGGACTTTCAGACAGGTGATGGTTAACTAACTGGACACTGTAGTGGACAACAAACCACCAAAGGCAGTGGTGATAAATGTAGCAATGCAAGCAGCTGTAACATCAGGAATGAGCACGAGAAGCTTGAGAAATACAAAGAGCTGAAAGGACTGGAGATGTGGAGAGTTAAGGCCTCAGTGGTACCAGTAGTCATTGAAGCACTGGGTGCTGTGGCCCCAAACTGGGAGAGTGGCTTTAGTAGATCCTAGGAACAACCTTGAGGATTTCATAAACTTGTATTTCTGCTCTATAAGTGATTTGTAAGGGCTGTTAGATGAGCAGAGTGTAGACTGTACAGTGTCCTCAAAATAAGGGACAATAAGATATAAAGGGCAGCAGAAGTAGTAGGCCAAAAAAGAAAACTTGTTCACAGCTGAACAGTATCTGGATTACTTGTCTTTATAAAACAGGAAAAATCCAGCAAAGATCTGGGCTATGCTTCATTCTTTAGTTGATCTATTCACTTCATGCCAAGTTTTCAGTTCACAGATCTTTGACAATCATCCTGCCAGTGCAAAAATATTACAATGTTTCTGTTGAAATGTATTTTTTTTGTATTCTTGCAGATGCATCTAAAGAAATGAAAACATTTTGTGCCTTTGAAACTGTTTGATCATCACAAAGCACCTAAAGTAACAATTCAAAACCTGCGGTTTTCTGTTATGTACGCACTGCTTCATCCCTGGTTTGGTGGTTTTTTTATGCTTGAAAGACTCAAAAGGTCTGTGTTATTTAGCTTAACAAAAAAATTAAAGGTACAAAGACTGGACTTAAATTGAGTGAAAAACCTGTGAATGTTCAAAGGAAAACTTTAAAAGACCTTCAGAAAGCCTGTGCAACTCTTGCACAAGAGCACTTAGAAGATGCAATAAATTCTGGTTTCTTTGAAGCTACTTGTGAAGAAAAAAGTGTTGGTTCAGGACTTTTGCACAGGATTGAATGTTTTTCTCTCCTTTGAACAGCGGGCACACCACTCTGACAGTGACTGGGACAAACCTGGATGTGGTTCAGGAACCTCGAGTCCGAGTCAAATACGCTGGCCATGAATCCGTCAACGTGAGTAAAACAAATGTGAAAATCCTGCAACCAAGCTTTTCTGATAAGATGGTCAAAATGCTCAATAATTCTGCTTTTATCTGTTGTTTAGGGTGCATATTAATCTAAAAGGCAAATAAAAATACGTGATTGGATCAACAAGGCCTAACATAGCAAAAAGAGATTAAAAATAGAATGTGTGTTGATCAGTTCGTGCCAAAATAATATTTTAAAAACTGCCATTGAAAAATAAAGTTTTGGGCAATGATTTATGGTGTTGAGACTGTCTGCCTGAGCTCCTCAAAGTGATTGATTGTACTAAAGGGCAGCAACCCTGATGGCAAAACTTCAGGCACCCTCTGCCCCAAGTTTTTAACCCATCTGGGTTTTGCCAGAGTAGCGTGCACTTCCTGAAGGCGAGCGATTTTATGTCAAACCTCAAAAATCAATACTGAAACAGGTAACAGATGAGTTCGCCAAAAGAAAAACAAAGACGGAATTAAACTCGAAGCACTCTGAGAGCACAAAGCCCCAGATTGTGATCCGGATCACCACCAAAATGTAATCAAGTGGTTTGCTTTGTGACAACCCCGACATTTCCGGAAAATTTCATCAAAATCTGTTCATTAGTTTTTAAGTAATCCTGCTATCAGACAGAGACCGATGGACGGACACTACTGAAAACACTATTGTTGTTTGTCAGCGCAAAGGAAAAACTTTTGGACCTTCCAGTGTAAAAGGTTCAATGGTTTTTTTTTGCTTGTTGATTTGTTTTTCTGTTTTTGCTTTGTGTTTGAGATATGCCATGGGTCAATTAAATATTGTTATTGATGCCATATCAAAATCTGAGCCAGTCAAATAAAACTGCATGACCTCCAGTGTCACCAGCATCGCTGAGATCAAAAAGGATTAATCCTGAACTTCTAACTAAATGAGGGGCAAACAAACAGCGGCGGGGGACTTTAATGAGGGCATTTATTAATTGAATATTTTCTGAAAACAACTTTGATTGCTTAAAAATATTTAGAGTAAAAAAAGCCTTTAATAGAGATTGGTAGAGCTCCTCCAATAAAGCCTAAGATTTGTCTGAGGCTGGCTAAAAATGTCGGTAAGATTTTAAACAGCTCTATTTTTAGAAGGACTTTATGATCTACAGAAAAACACAACAAAACAAACAAAAAGTCTATTTTAATGAGTAAATAATTGAAATAGTTTGAAACTGCGTGAACAGATAGATAACTTTATTAACCCGAGAGGGACTTTTTGTTGTATGCCCTCAAAGAAAAAAAAGATAATAATGAAACAAGTAAACCAGAAAACTTGTGTATTATAATGTGCATACACAGTTTTTCATATTTCTGCCACTGGCTCAGGTTTTATGTTCTGAATGACACCTGATTCGATTCCTCTCCAGGTGTGCAAAGTTTTGAACACAACCACCATCAGCTGCTTCGCCCCCTCCCTGAAGGCCGAGTACACCACAGACCAGGAGACGATAAAACACGTGGACGAGTTTGGCTTCGTCTTCAACAACGTTCAGGCTCTGCTGACGTACAACAACACGGGCTTCGTCTACTACCCCAACCCGTACCTGGAGCCCCTCAGCCTCTCAGGTGTTCTGGAGCAGAAACCTGGAGCTCCCATCATTCTCAAAGTAAGTCAGAGGAGACCCCGCCTCAAAGATTCAGATCAGAAATGATGCAAATAATTAAAAGTAAAATAAACAAAACTGCTGAATCTTTTTATGTTCAGTGAAAAAATAAAAACAAATCTAATGTGATTAAATGCTTCCAATCAGAAAAAAAGACACCATTTCTACTTGACTTAGTGAAAGGATTTTCCACTTGATGTGCTCTCTTTACATCATGTGTCACTGAAAGGAACTTCACTCTTTAGCTCGGTTTCGTCATGGTGAAACAGCATGAAATTCTGGTCTGAGCCTTAAAGGAATCATGAAAATTATTTAGAAGCTTCCCTGCATATTGTAACTATGTATAACGCAGCAACAGATCAGGCTGCCACATTTCTCTATAAAGATATTTCATTAATACATCATGATTTAAATGTGATAATTTAGTGAAAGTCTAAAATAAATGACATAAAACCTCAGAAATACTGCATGTCTAAATATTTTTTCTGTTAAAAGGCTTCCATTTCACCAATAGGGTTTCTTAAAATGTAAAACATTTGCTACATTTTTCTTGCTTCCTTCACTGTGTTGCAGGGTCGTAACTTGGTGCCGTCTGCATCTGGGGGAGCGAGGCTCAATTACACGGTGCTGATCGGAGATACGCCCTGTTCTCTTACTGTGTCTGATACTCAGTTACTCTGCGAGCCCCCAAACCTCACTGGGCAACACAAAGTCCTGGTAAGTCCTAACATCATGCTTAAATGTCCGTTTTTCAGTCTTTTTGTCTGCATAAATGTGGGTCACCCTGTGTAGGTCAGCATCTGTCTTTACGTCACTCTGTTTTTGGGTCACTGACAGGCTTTCAGCTAGTCGCTGGCTTTCTGTCATTGTCTGTCACTCATGGTCTGGTAGGTTCCCCATTACAGAAAATTGTCCTCCAGAATATTGACAGGCAGTCCAGCAAACAATGACAAAAAGCTAGAGGAAAGCCATCCTGAGAAATTTTGACAACTTCAAAATATTTATCCTCAGCGGCCATGTTTTTATTGAATAACCACACATTTACTTAGGAGTTTTGTTTTATTTATTGTGTAGGCTAATTCAGTGTTCCCACTATTGTTTTCCTGGTTATTTTCCTTTGTGTTTTATACAACTAGTTACAACTGCATACTTTGTGCTATTTTGGCCATTCATATATCAAAACGCTCAGCTCATATAGAGGATGGCTGTTATGAATTTTGTTTCTCGTAACTTTTATAGTTTTCATAATATTTACTTTTATTTTCAAATATATCCCCCACTGAAATACTTTGAGATCTCTTCAATTTCCTCTAAAACATTGTTCACTTTTAAATTTGCGTCAACATTCTGGCTCTATTTTTGTCTCCTTAGGGTGCTTTTAGCTACTGGTCAACTACTTTTAGCTTTTAGCTACCATTTAACTAATTATGGCTTTTAGCTGACATTTTGCAGCTTTTAGTTTTCCGCTTCTGTTCTGCTACTTTTAGCTAACCTTTTGCTAGTACCTTTAGCTAGTGTTATTTGAAGGGTTTTTTTGTTGTTTATTTGCATGGGCCTTTTTTCTCCTGATCTAGGTCCAAGTAGGAGGACTTCACATCTCTCCAGGAGAAGTTCACATCCGATCAGACAGCCTGCTCACCCTGCCTGCCATCTTCAGCATCACAGCTGGAGGAGGGCTGCTCCTCATCATCGTCATCATCGTCCTACTGGCCTACAGACGCAAGTCTCATGAGAACGACCTCACTCTGAAGCGCCTGCAGATGCAGATGGACAATCTGGAGTCCAGAGTGGCTCTTGAGTGTAAAGAAGGTAAATAAGATCAGAAACAGGAAAACATTTAAACCTATTTTTTAATCCCACATTCATCTAGTAAGAGCTGATGTGACAGTGAAGATAGGGTTTACTTTTTTTTTTCATTTTGCTCACAACTTACTTTAAATTGTGTTGAATAATAGACTAACCTTACTGTAGTAAATTATTAAATTACCATTCTTTCCTCACTTGCTTAGGAGGTAATGAGGTGAGGATTGCATATTTGGTTGCATTTTACAATTTAAGTCACTACACCATACACCCTGTAGCTTTAAAGGGAAGCTTTAACAGATGCACTGACCAATAATTCTTATTTATCATAATGCAATCCTTATAGTGTTTCTATATAAAACACGTGAAAGCTTGACATCATATTTGGCAGAATATTTAACACGCCTCTGTCTTGCGAAGCCTTTGCAGAACTACAGACAGACATCAATGAGTTAACCAGTGACCTGGACAGAGCTGGCATTCCCTTCTTGGACTACCGCACTTACGCCATGAGGGTTCTCTTTCCCGGCATCGATGATCATCCTGTGCTGAGAGAGCTGGAGGTGAGGAGTCTTTGAAGCACTGCTGCAGCACTCAAATGCAGTTTCAAGAGCTTGACCTTGAGTCTCCAACACATGCTAAACTAAACCAATATTGGCTTTTTGGCAGGACTGCTGTCGAACAGAGCAGTGAGAGTTAATTAGTGTGTGTGGTATCAGGTTAGTTTGCTTCAAGGTTTCTCCACCAGCTGAGGAATGAGCTGGATCATGTTCGAACTTTCTTAGTCATGCATATGTGTTGAAAGAGGTTTGTTTTCTTCCAGTGCATATTGACAGGTTGTTTTCATTATTGTCATAATAACAGGGCATTAATTTTAAAGCACTCTTTACTTAACTTTGAATAAAACATGTCATTTTTTGTGAGAAAAACTTGCATAAGATTAAAATTGGTCAGTGTTGCAAAATATAGTTGGTTTTATCAGCCATTATTATGCTTTCAGTGACAGGCATTTTAAAAAAGGCATTGAATGGACCCTATTTTTATGAAAATAAAGGCCCCTCAGAGGAGAATTGACAAATATGTTTTGTTTTTTTTTGTTTTTTTTTTAAATACTCATCTTTTCATGACAAGATTTCGTGAGTCAGGACCTGTCCAGCCTTAGCTCATAACGCAAAGCCTGTGGCCACTTGAATTGTTTTGGTTTGCTGTATTTGAAGTGGTGTATGAGAGTTTTTGTGTATATTCCACTTGATTTTCATCTGTTATGACTCATCCTTCAGCAAGCACTACCTAATGAGCGTGTGCATCTTTGTGTGTGTGCAAAAACCCATGATGCGTGTAGGTGCCGGGAAGTGGACAGGCGAATGTGGAGAAAGCCTTGAAGCAGTTTGCTCAGCTGGTGAATAATAAGGTTTTCCTGTTGACATTCATTCGGACGCTGGAGATGCAGCGCTCCTTCTCCATGCGTGACCGCGGCTATGTCGCTTCGCTCATCATGACGGCTCTGCAAGGACGGCTGGAGTACGCCACAGACATCCTCAAACACCTGCTCTCAGACCTCATAGAACGCAACCTGGAGAGCAAGAACCACCCAAAACTACTCCTCCGGAGGTACAGTTTTCTGTCCAGAAATTTGAGATTTTGTTAAGCTTTGAATGCACAGTGCTTTGCAAAAAAATATTAATCCCATTAAGTATTATTTCTGTCTATCCACACAAGTCAGAGACAAAGTTTTGAAGAAGTACAAATCATTGGTTTATAAAAAATTAAATATTCCAGAACTCTGAACAGCTCACGGAGATCCAAGAAATCTTATAATTAAGAAATAGAAAGATGATGCCAACCACAGCAAACCTGCTAAGAGAGAGCCCTTCACCAAACCTTATGGACTGGGTAAGGAGGCCATCGATAACCCTGATAGAGCTGAGTAGCTCTTTTGTAGAGATCTGAGTAAAACAAACAAAAAACTCAAACCTTTAGGCCATTAAGGACACCATGATTAGGGCAAATCTACCACCTCTCATCATACTGAGAACACCATTCCTACAGTAAAGCATGGTGGTGGCAGCATCATGCTATGAAGATGTTTTTCATCAGCAGGGACTGGGAAACTGCTCAAAGTAGCAAAATACAGAGAAATTCTAAAGTGGAACTTTCAGAGACTTGAATCTAGGACGGAGGTCCACGTCTCAACAGAACAATGAGCCGAAACACAGCACTGAAGCAACACGTCACTGGTTTAAAGAGAGTTAAATGTCCGGGAATGGCCCAGTCAAAGCCCAGACCTCAGTCCACCTGAGAATCTCTGGTTTAATTTGAAGATTGGACACAAGCAGCACCCTTCCAAGCTGAAGGAGCTGCAGCAGATGGTCACAAAGAACAGACAAAGATTCCAGTCGGTAGATGGACCAAGACATGAAGATGAACCTGAAGATAATTACTTATAAACAAATTAAAAATCCATTTAACTTCATGTTGTAAGGCAACAAAATAAACAGAATACAAAGTGGGATGAATACTTTTGCAAGGTGCTGTGTTTAAAATAAGGAATCAATGTTATGTAGTCAGCAAATGGTCTCATTTCAGCTGCATTTGCAAAAATCCATGTGTAAATTTCAAACATTGTGCTGTTTTGCAGTAAAATACACGTATTTTCCACCGAGGAGAGGGAACTTAAAGTTGAGAAGTTCTCTGCCAGAAACCCAGGCAGTTCTGATCAGTGCTGCTTATCTTTTAGCATAGATAATTCCTCGGTGCATTGTTCTTTCCAGCCCAGTTACCACACTTCTAATGGCTGAGTAACTAGGGCAGTGGAGGAAAACCCACCTCTCTTCAGCTTTGTTTTGTGCAGCCGTGTGAAACACTGGTTACGAGTCTGAGGAACAGGGTGGGTGAGCAGACAGGTGAAAGACAGGAGTGTTAAAAGTGATAGAGAGTGGGAGGGACTGGCAGAGGAAGAGAACCTAATGGGGAAGAGTGAGTGCAGCAGCAGCAGAGTTGTTGTCAGTCTGACTTATCTCCTGTGAGCCCCTCATGAAACATTCAGCTGTAGCTCACGTTACTGTTCCCGTCACCTCTCCTTCTCTCGCCTCTTTCCACCTCTAGTTATCTAGCGATTGTTTTTCTTGTGCTGAGACCAGCCGGCTGAATGTTTCATAAGATTTTTGGAGCAGAAAAGTACTCTCCTCTCAATTTGAAGCACGCTCATTATATATATATATATATATAAGGATGACTCACATTGGAGCCGGTACAAGCAGTTGTTAGCCCAAACCTGCTTCTTCTACTCAAAAGTTTAACAGGATCCCATCGACAGTCAAATCAGTACAAGTTAAGATAGATATACAGGTAAAGACTGAAAAATAGTACAAGAAAGATACCAGGTTAGGGAAGCTTCAGATCAGCTTTAAAAAAAAATTCTGGTTTGTTTTTACAATAAATTCAGATAAAATACACATAATAAATCCTAAAGTCCTGCTTTTCTGACTCATCCAAAGCTGCTACGCAAACACATTACAAAAACACAGAGTGAGACTTGAAGTGGCCCTATAATCTGCACAATTATGTCATGACCCAAATATGTTGTACTCTAGCAGCACTCGTTATAGTGAAGTGTGTATCCTCTGAGGCCAAGTGGCTGAGCGAGAATCTTATGAGCTATTCAGGCTATGTCTTTTGGTTTCAACACCGTTAGGCTCTTATACATCTAAAATTTTAAAAAAGTAATCAGAGCACTCTGGGTCTCTGTGGGATGTCTTTTGATAACAAATGAGCATGCCTCTTTCTTGTCTTGCAGAACAGAGTCGGTGGCAGAGAAGATGCTGACAAATTGGTTTGCATTTTTGCTCCACAAATTTCTTAAGGTAAAATGAAGCTTTTTTTCCTGCTCTTCTACTACAGGTGTCAGAGTGATGCACAAAGGCTCTACTTCTTAAAATGATTTGCATTGATTTTTAAATAGACTGCTGGGTATTCTTGTGTTGTATTGGTAATTTAAAAGGCCTAATATTGACGTGTTTTATGCACACCTTACAAGGTTTATACTGCATTTCCTGTAATGCTGAACATTTCTCCAGTTTTGTGAGAAAATAGATTTTATTTCATAAGGCAAGCCCCAGTTACTAAGACCTTTTTTCTTCCCATTTATTTTCTGTGTCCTGCTCTTTTTTCTTCCACCTATCCATTTAATCCTTGGGTTTCCATCCAAACCTAAGGAGTGTGCTGGGGAGCCTCTCTTCATGCTGTTCTGTGCCATCAAACAGCAAATGGAAAAAGGACCCATAGACTCCATCACAGGAGAGGCTCGCTATTCCCTCAGTGAAGACAAACTCATCCGCCAGCAGATTGAATACAAAACACTGGTGAGTCACAAAGACATTCTTAAAGGAAAAAAATCCAAAATTTTGTCTGGATCAATTTTTGCACTCTTGGCAAAAAGCCCTCACAGATTCACAGACTGCCAGGCTAAGGCTATACAGCCAAGAAAAAAAGCTGGGACGATGTGTAAAATTACAAAAAAATTGCAATCATTTGCAAATCTTCTGCATCTATATCTCATTCAAAGTGAAACACAGAAAACATCAAATGTTAAAACCAAGGAATTATCATTTTTTTTAAAAGTCATTTTTAATTTGATGTCAGCAACACCCAAAAATATATTATGATTGCTTTCAAATAAAGACTTTTACATAAATAGATTTTAATCTTTTAAAAGATTTAAAAACTACATTTCTTCAAAACTAATTGTCAAAAAGATCCAATGTTGCTATCTTTGATTCCGTCACTTACTTTGGTTTAAATGCCTAATTTGCAAAAACATCAGTGTGTTTGCAGGATCAATTAAAGACTCAAACTATAATTGTCTTTACATGTTCTAATTCCCACTGTTGGTTTGCAGAGTGAGTAAACTACTAAGTGTCTTTCCTACTTAAACTGAGATTACATCGTATAACAAAAATGTGTTCGTCTTAATAACCTCAAATCACACTGACAGGGCAAATATTTCTGCAACTCAGATGCTGTTTTCAGTGCAGAAACAGCTCTAAAGGAAAAACAACATAACAGTGCTGGACATCATTATGCAGCTGGAACAGCCTCAACACATCTTAAAGCTCCAGGTGATCTGAAACTCCAATCTTCCAAAACATATTCCCTCATTTGGTGTGAAGAGGACTTTTGTCCAGAACATCCATTGGTGTTTTTTCAAATTAAGAGTTTCTTACTGTGATACGATAAAACATATGACACAATATGATCCAACAAAATGATAAGACATGAAACAGGATGGCATGGTAAGACAGGCTTTGATGCAGTAAGATGTGAAATTGTGTGTTACAATATGATGTGATTCACATCATTTTCATACTAGTAAACCACTGAGTACTCAGAATGAAGGTATTGTTATCAAACTACTTTCAGCTGCAAGAACCTTTATTGGAGTTAAAGGTTACAACTCACAACATTATGTTGATTTGCTGTGATTATGCCCTCTAAGAGGAAAACTAGATCCAACCATGCCAGAAAAATACCCCTAAAAGTAAATCAAAGCCACTTACTATCCTGTATTGGCTCAACATTCACGGTTCTTTTTTCACTCATCAGTAAGTTATCATTCATCAAGTCTGGCTACTCATAAGAAAGGGAGAAAAATTAAAAAGACAGTTTTATGTATGCAAACTGTTAAATATAATTAAGGACCTAGAGTCTGCCAAATTGCTAATTTTGTGTATGCTAATCAGCGCAGTAAAGTGGCAGGGCCAACTGCATGTCTTTGTCTTTTATATTTCTATTAAAACTGTGCTGGCTGGGTTCCTCGAGCAGCCCGTCAGAATAAGTTTCCCCCTCTGACTTTAGCTGCAGAGCAGAGCCAGTCAGCGACGAGATGACACCTCTCTGATCGCCATGTCGGAGAGTGTGAGAGGCACTGTCTCATTACTTGTTTAATGCTCCTGCCAGAGCTGCACAGCCACATCCTGGAGGTGTGAAATTACATTTCAAGCCAAGATGCTCTCCACCAGGACAGTTTGGTGAGGAGCAGGTAATGAAAGGCCCCCCCAAGCAACACCTCTTTCTCTTTCTTCCACTGCCATCTTCTCTCTGTTCTGGATCTCCAGACGCTGAGCTGCGTGAACCCCGACAATGAGAACAGCCCAGAAATCCCTGTCAAAGTGCTCAACTGTGACACCATTACCCAGGTGAAGGAGAAGATCCTGGATGCCGTGTACAAAAACATGCCATGCTCACAGCGACCACGAGCCACAGACATGGACCTCGGTAAGCATCTGAAAGACTTTTTAAACTAAAGACCAAACGTCTCATGAAGAAATGCTCATCACCTCCCACCTTTCATGTCAGAGGTTTAATCTGAGATCATGAGATATTTTGCTAACAGACAGTAGAATCCAACAGCTATTGCTAAAGTTTTAAGCAAAGATCTCGTGCAACGAGGAGCACCTGAAGTGTGCACTGCATGACTCTCAGCCACAAACACACCAGATTATAGCACAATATTAATAACTGAATCGTAGCCATTTTTATGATTTTCCTGAACGTTTCAAGGAAATTCATCCCGTCATTCATGAGATATTTTGCTAACAGTCAGATGGAGGTAAGCCCAAATAGTTCATGGCAAAATATTAAACAAAGACCTTGTAAAATCTGTTAACGCTCGTGTGTTAGAGATCAGCATCAGCTACTATCAGGCCAAATTTTACTCCAATATCTGTAAAACTGACGGAGTTAGAGCCATTTTTATAGTTGTTAAAGTCAGTTGGCTGTGGCAGCTATCTTGGATTAAGTTCACTGCAGAAGTGAATTAGTTGTAAAAGTACTTCCAATGATTACTTTCTGCGAGTTTCATTAAAATTTGTTCAGTTGGTTTACAAAATATTTTTGTAACACACGAAACGGGCAAAAACATCTTCGGCTGCCTTCACCTTTTGGTGTCGGGCAATAATAACAGAAACGGTGTCTCAATTTCTACTTTGGGAAAAAAATAAAATGATGAATGAAAATCATTTATGGCACGACCCGGTTAAATAATGACAAGTGGGAGAAAGTTTCCTCACAGGGGCCATGTTAATACAAATAACTCAGGATGTCTGACATCAACAAAGGGTCTGTTTCTGTCTCCCTCCCCTCTACCTGTTTGCAGCTGGATTCACAGTAACACCCCAGCTTTAAGTGACATTAAACCTTTCTGACAGAACACCTCCTCTCAGGCTTACACCCACCACATGTCAGTGAATACTGAATGATGCGGCACAAATTCAGGTGGCGTGCACCTTCAGAGGGAGGAAATAAGACACTGTGATGGTTGTGGCTGATAGTGCTTTGGGCTTGTACTTTTACACCTTAAGGGTCTTTTTACAGGATAGGCATTTGGTGAGGATGTGTTCTGTTCCTTTGGATAGCTTTAGGCAATATAACTGTGTCATTTTTATTTGCTTCACAGAGTAGCAATCTGTAATTGTCAAGGACAAGAAGCAGTCTTGGTGACATTTTGGCTGCTTCGCTTGACAACTTGCTGCTTTTTAGAGAATAAACATAATACACAAGGGTAACATAACCTCCAGTGTAGCGCAAACAAACAAACCATTTCAGATATGAGAAAATATGTGTCAGGCACGTGGGATATAAACATTACACACCTAAAAGTATCACCAATTCACAAGTGACTGTTTTTTTTCCCCCCACAGAGTGGCGGCAAGGCCGAACAGCTCGAGTGGTCCTGCAGGACGAGGACATCACGACAAAGATAGAAGGCGACTGGAAGAGACTCAACACACTCATGCACTACCAGGTGACTAAATAAAGCTGCAACAAGAGTAATTGTGTGAACGCTGATCAGGCACTCACACAGTAGTGATCCGGTTTCTCTTTATTCTTTTTTTTCCTGTAGCTTTTCAAACATGTAACTACATCTGCATACCTTGTTCTATGCTGTCAAAATGTTCAGCTCATTCAGGACATGCTGGCTTTGACTTTTAGTTTTTGTAACTTTTATACTTTTTAAAATATTTAACATTATTTACCAAAAAAAAAAAAAAAAAACCCAATAACATAGAAATACACAGATTCCTTCAAAACCATTCTCTGACGTCTGCTTCAGCATTCTTATTTGTTTCTTTGTTTTTAACCAGCACTTGCCACTTTTAGCTTTTGGCTGGCATTTAGCTATGTATAGCTTTTGCAACTCTTACCTTTTAGCTAGTGTTTTGGTTCATTGAGCTTTAACAACTCAGTTTCAGCTTCTTCAGAAATTTTCTTCTGATTCATTCAGCTCGCAGCATTTACTTACGGTCATTATGAGTACATTTTGTAGATTATTCTTCTAATGAATGATTCAGTTCATAAATCATTGTCAGAACAGGGAAAGACGCCCATCAAACATACCAATAAACTCAAGTGAAATTGCTTGTTTGCACCAATTAATTAATCTTAAAGCAATTTGCTTTGCTGACTGCACCAGAATAATAAATACCATCTTAAATTTAGATGAAAAGCACAGAGCTGATGTCTGTTTGTCCCTCAGTCAGGGGAGCGTGAACTTTTATGCCCGTGTCTTTTTCAGCAAGTTTTTTTTTTTCCAGCCCTGAATTTCTGATACACAGGTCACTGACTTCAAATGTAACCTCCTACTTCTTTGTCACTCAACTGTATCAACTTCATGCCTCCTCAGACAGCTGACATTTCAGCAAATGCTTTGTTGAAATACTGAAAGAAAAAATATGTTCAGCATTTTCTGCACCAAAACTGTTTTGATACGATGATGCACTCCATCTTATTTCCAAATGAGACAAACAAGTTTTCTTTTTTATTTTTAATCCATATAGGAGGTGTAGATGTGTTTGTTCTGTAGTTAAAATGGATTTGGTATTAGATAATATTGTGACAGATGACAACCAGTAGCGTGAATTTTGTCTTGTATTTTGGATGACTGGTCCTCGCCTGACAAACACACACATGTGTACAACATTCCACACTCACACAGTTAACACACAGTTTTTTGCAGGATCTCTTTCTCAAGTTTAACAAATTAGGTTAGCATCTCAGAAAAAAAATGTTTTTATTAGACCAACTCATGTTTTAAGTTGTTTTTTTAACTCAGTTTACTAAAATACAAAATAATCTCTTCTTCATCTACATCAGTTAATTTTATCTTCTAATACTATAGTTTGCATTGAATGTTTAATACTTAACTTTATAATTAGTGTTTGGACTCTGCTGATGTTTTAATGGAGTATTTCTATTAAAATTAAGGTGGTGGGTTTGACACACAACTCCACTGGATATAAAGGTCAGCTCTTTATTAGCCCACACAGGAATATTACTAGCTTATAATTACATGTGTGAAAATCTGGTCCTTGGTTTTGTACTTCTTTGAATACTTTAAAATTCTGCTGTAATTGCTTTTCAACAACAGCAAAAAAAAAATCTCAAGGTTGTCTTTTTGTCTCCCAGGTCTCTGACCGCTGTGTGGTGGCCCTGGTGCCCAAACAAATGTCCTCTTTCATCATCCCTTCTTCAGCCAGCTTCCCACGCAGCATCAGCAGATATGGTCAGTACTGTCAAAGTACAGCAAATACTTAAGATTTCTCATGTTGTAGCAGTTAGCATGTATCAGTATTTTTATAAAAACAATATAAAATTATCAATCTAAAAAGTAGGAGTTAAAGATGTTTTGTTGTGTTTCTGTTTTAGAGGAGACATGCAACTTTACCAACATTGGCTCTAACAAAAACGTACATCTCAGTTTGAGAATTCACTTAAAGTGTGAATCGAATCACAATCAGACACTGACTTTAATAAAACAACACACTTTGTCACAATCTAAGACGATAAAAGCTATAAAACAAAGCAATGAGTGACAGGAAGTGAGAACGGCAGCACAGCTAGAAAGCCTGTCTTTATTGATTGCATATGTCTGAAGCATTACTATGACAACCAATGAAGTAATGACTGCAGCTGATTATGCAGTCTAAACACACATCCCACCTGTTTCGCTGCACATCACAATGAAGACAGTCAACCTTATGTTCACATCTGAGAGTGAAAATTTGAAAATGTGACTTTCGCTTTGTTTGAGTTCTTCTTTGACACAATGTTCATAGAAATATGCATTTAAATTGCATCTGTAACAGTTGAAATTCTGTTTTTTTTGTCTTTTTATTCACGTATTTGACAACCAAGGTGTGGATGTCCCATTCCGCTCCACCCCCACCAGCCCTGACAGCCCCCACTCCCGCGTGCCCATGCTCACCCCTGACCTGGAGAGCGGTGTCAAAGTTTGGCATTTAGTCAAGAACCACGACCACGGGGACCAGAAGGAGGGCGAGCGTGGCAGCAAGATGGTGTCTGAGATCTACCTAACGAGGCTGCTGGCAACAAAGGTGCCACAGAAAATCTAATATCCTAGTGAGAATGAACCAATAGAGCCAAGTCTTACCAGAAAATGTTCTGTAGGTAATTGCATTTAGTCACAGCTCCAAAAAGTAGTAGGGTCATAATCCGTGATAAAAAAAAATTTAGTTTTGTAGTTTATTTTTTTACGTGGTGGTAATTGCAAACTATTTTATCACATCTGTACCTTACAGTCTATCTCAATTCTAATTTTCACCTTTTGCAAATGAGAGCAAATTAAAAGAAAAAGTTTAAGTTGCATCTTAAAGTCAGCTCTCTAGGATGGGAGTCAGTAGATTAATACCTCCTCCTCTTTGCAATGCAAGCATTTGTTACCAACCACTAATTCATTAATTAGCAAAACTTTAAATGATGCAGTTTTGTCAGACAGAGCGATAATGAACATTGGGACCATCAGGTACTGAGATGTTACACATTCATATCATGATATAACAAAATGAAAGCTGTTCATATAGCAAAAAGGGAAATAAAGAAAAGTGTACATATTTTGTTATGAAACAGCAACATTTTGTGATATGAACCAATAAATTACAGTACATGTTTTGTGTGAAGTAAAGCTGACTAAGAAAACTTGCTGGGAGTAAAGTTGTACTCAATGTACAGAAATTGATGGCATATAGTTCAATAAACTGAAGTGTATTTTATATATTTATTCGTCTTTCCATTCTTGTGCAGGTTTTTGCCTTTAGTCCTATAACTACTGAAAAATATGACAAAATAAATCCCACAAATTGGCACCAGAAGCACAAACACTGCACGTCTTTATTCTGTTTATATTGATTTCCTCTGCAGGGCACTCTGCAGAAGTTTGTGGATGACCTGTTTGAGACTCTGTTCAGCACCGTGTGCCGAGGCACAGCCTTGCCTCTCGCCATCAAATACATGTTTGATTTCCTGGATGAGCAGGCCGACAGGCACGGCATCCATGACATGGACGTTCGCCACACGTGGAAGAGCAACTGGTGAGACAGATTTCTGATGGTTCATTATACTAAGAAAACCTTTTCAATGTTTTGTTTTAATGTCTTTGCAAGAATTATAGATTCTCACAGCTCTGTTCATGATTTATTTAAACTACAGAACAGAACACTGAATATTTTCTCAACTCTGCACACATTTCATTTACAAATTAGTAATGTAATGTGTTATCAAGTGCAAACTCCTCAGCTGGCTTTAGGTTTTAAAATTTGGTTGAATAAACATCAGGTGACCAAAATTCAGTGCTAGAACAATATTGACAATAAAACTTAATATGCATTTTATTTTTTTTTAAGAAAATTAAACCTGTCATGTGATCAACTTAATTACTTTTCATCCTTGAACTCTCTCTCTCTCTCTCTCTCTCTCGTTGTTCGGTCCGGGTCTGGACCGGAGTCTGGACTGAGAATCGCTGCTCTGAAACTTTTTTACATCAGAAAAATAAGTCTTGTTTACGGTGTTTAAAAACTGAAACTTCACAGCTTATGTTTAAAACTAACAGCTGTCAAATTAGTTAAAGATGATAATGATGTTTTTAATAAATGCAATTTTCACATTTTACCCTATGCTCCTTTGTGTTGTACAGTTTCAGTATTTTTCTGCAGCTTTTTAAAGATGTCTAGAAACCATACAAAATTAACACGTTTCTAATCTACAGCTTGTTTTCATGTCTAAAGTCAAACAAAAGTCAACGAGAAATGAATGAAATACAAACCCAAAAGGAACATTTGGTACTTGCGAATTAATTGATTTTGTTTGCAGAAAGGAATGTTTCTCGCAGTTTTATTCTGCATTTCTTCTTCTATGTTTCAGCCTCCCACTGCGCTTCTGGGTAAACGTAATCAAGAATCCCCAGTTTGTGTTTGACATCCATAAAAGCAGCATCACAGATGCCTGTCTGTCTGTGGTGGCACAGACATTTATGGACTCCTGCTCAACATCTGAACACCGTCTGGGCAAAGACTCCCCTTCCACCAAACTGCTCTATGCCAAGGACATACCGCATTACAAAAGCTGGGTAGAAAGGTGTGTTTTTGTAGTTTCACTGTGTGAGCACAAAAGATAAACCCATAATATTAAAGCCTTTCTCACTAAATGAAGGTATTTCTTTACCTACATGGATTTGTATCTGGATATAAAGTATAAAAACTGATGCAGTTTTTTTATTTTTCCACCCAAACACCACTGATGTAGACGCCTTAATCACCAAGCGTTCTGCGACTTTTCACAACAATGAGCCGACTCAACTGAGGAGAAAAGCTTTGATGCGCATGACCTTGACACTGACAGAGCGAGTCTGTGTGTGTCTGTCTGCTCCCAGGTACTACGCTGACATCAACCGCCTCCCTGCCATCAGTGATCAGGATATGAATGCCTATCTGGCTGAACAGGCTCGCCTCCACTCCAGTGAATTCAACGTGCTCAGTGCTCTCCACGAGATCTATGCTTACATCAGCAAGTACAGCCAAGAGGTGAGGCTCAGCCAACACAACAAAACACAGAGCAGGGTTCTAGACATTTGTTTGCATAGTGAGATTACAGAGTTTGCATTTAAATATGCCATTTTGTTTTTATGATAACATAATTTTGTTTTGAGACTGTAAAGAGTTACCTTGCTGTAGTTCCCAACATTTTGTTTCTCTTGAAATTGTTGTTTTTGCTGATTAATGTGGTTTTATGATTTCATTTCCAGCCACAGAAGACACCAGATTTAGTTAAAAGCTGCAGCAGATGAAGCTGAATCATTTAGTGTCTAAAGAGCCAAATACATTTCACTCACACGTTGGTGGAAGCGAACAAGAAAGTGAAAATTGAACTTGCTCATTGTTCAATAAAAACAAGTTTATTACTACCTAAGGCTTTCTTTAGGGAAAAAAGCCTTTTAAAATATATGCACTTAAAAAAATATCCTATTAGGATGCGTCACTGTTTATTAAAACCTCAATTTCGCTGCCTCTGAAGCAGAACACACAAAAACCACTTGAAAGCTTCAACAATTCAGCTTTTATTACACATCATCTTTGCCCTCATGACATATAAAACAGACATGTTGTGTCAGGTTCTAATGATGCTGTGTGTCTGAAGGGCATGCATACATGTTGCATCTGCTTTTCATAGATTCAAGTAAATATCCTGCATTCACAGCAGGATTGTCTCGTCCTTTTCACCATTCAACATGTTCAGCCAGTCACCATAAAGCTCCTTTATTCTGTAATTCTCCATCATAAATGCACCTCATTTAGCCACAAAAAGGTGGTAGGCGTTAGGAGTTTGGGAATCTTTTTTGCTTCTAAACCACAGTCATCCTGATGATTATTGATTGGCCTGAAATGAATCTTGTAAGTTACTCAAAGACCAATGAAAAATTCTCCTGGAGATCAAAACTGTGTTGTCAGATTTCTTCTGATGTCAATCAAAAGTAAAAAGCTCAAAAAGGTAAAATCCTTTATTTGAATTGAAATGTCTGCATTTAATTCAAACAAATCAAATAAGCAATGAATAATTTGAACAAAGAATGAACTCTAGTTTTTAACTAGAGAAATGCTGAATGACTAAAGAAGCTGCAACTAAGCTGGTAAAGCTGAAAATAGCAGAACACTAGCTAAAAGAAGCCAAACACTAACTAAAAGCAGCAAAATGCAAACTAAAGACTGAAAGTTTTAAAAAACTATATTAAAGTATAAAAAGATATCTAAACATAAAAGTAGCAAAGCAGCAGCTAAATGCTAAAAGTAATAATAATAATCATACTAAAACAAAATTGAGCACGCCTGCTGAAGCAGATTTCAAAAGGAACAATGATTTTGAAGGAATTGAAAAGAACTCAATGTTTTTCAATGCAGAAATTTTTTTAAAATAGTTAAATCATTTGAAAAGTATAAGTTACAAAAACTAAAAGTCATAGCACCTATTTCCTGAATGGCGAAAATTATGCAGAAGTTATCAGATAAACAGGAAAACAGAAGCTAAAAGTAGCAAATTAGGACTTACTGGTAATATACCACTGCAGTTCATTTTAATTAATGTTATCAATAAATTAAAAAAAAAACTATGTGCACAACTCACAACTGGTGTAAGTGTTTAAGATATGCAACACGTGTCTTTGTGTTTCAGATCATCGAAGCGTTGGAGCAGGATGAACAAGCCCAAAGGCAGAAGTTGGCGTATAAAGTGGAGCAGATCATCTTAGCAATGTCTGCAGAGAGCTGAGATAAACACACACCAAAACCAAATCTACACAAACACACACATCTGGCCTGCACACACCCCCAAACCAAACGGTAACAGAAGAGTCATAAACATTCAACACACATGGTACGCAGATGTGGACATTATCCCTCACAATATGTGCACGTACATGGATGTACACAATCAGACATAATCACAAGTACTGATACAGTTTACACAGACACTTTAGATTTAATGGACCTACTGTGTAAATTAACTTACAACACACACAAATGCATAAAGACACAAATACAAATGTACAAACACAAACCACAGCACACATCAAACAACAGAGCATCCCAAAGCAAGACTTTTGAATCCAATGTGACTTTTTTTTTTTTTTTTTAGAAGAAATTCCAACCGGCAAACATTCAACTTCTAAAACACTCCAACAGAGAGAGAGAGAGAGAAAGAAAGAGAGAAAAAGGATTTAGGCCATCACTGTTGCAGAATTTACTGCCAATTTCTGTCTGCTGGGTAATGGTTTGTCTTTGTAGTTGGTGCTTATACTAAGTGTGTGTGAGGCATGGCTGGAGCTCAGAGGAGAGCAGCACTTAATAAAGAATGACTCAATGGGAAAAGTCACTGGAGGAACTCAACGAAGACAGGAGCCAATTTAAAGGGATGGCACATCTGGTGAGACAAGACTCAAAGTACTTTTTTTATATGTCAGAGTTGTAGGACTTGTATTCGTACTACATATCACTGAGCTGGAGTGACATCGCCATTTGTTGCCATTTGGAGCAGAGCTGTGGAACTTCATGTTAAGCCTTCTTCACAGGCTTTTAAAGGCTTGCAGTGTTATTTTTTTGTTCAGTGATGATTGAACTTTCAGGTTCTGAAGGCAGTAAACTCTGTCACTGACAAGGTCTGGTGTCCAACAATCCACCTTAAGGACGTCCAATTTTAAATACATGAGCAGAGTATTTTGGGCCCACTTACCTTGCCGGCTTTTAGTGCCAAATATAATGCATCTCGTGTTTTATTCAAGTTAAATGCTCCTGTCGAGGCCAGTAATAAAACAAGCCGTTGGACAGAAGAGCGCCTATTTGAGATGGGAATTTTTTACAGTGATTTATAGACCACTAATTCAGCCATTCAAAGATAAGTGGAGCCCAAATTGAGCTGTAGCAGAAAGCATGATTAATGATGTTAGAAGCGTGATCGTGGATCAGATTAGTCGGACCTACAGTGCCGCCGCTCCCCCCTCCACCTTTCCCCATCTCATCAGTTATTGTTTACATTGAGCGTAATACTTGAAATGCACCCAGTGTACAAGATATTAAGAACACCTGCAGCTCCTGTGAAATGATCTGAGCAGATTAAGTTAGATGAAGGTCTTGATGCCTTATTGATTTTCTCAATATATCTGACTTGAGCATGACCTGGAAGTTAAAACGGGGGTAAAAAGTTGAAGGATTATTTCTTCCTTGGAGACTGGAGATCTGAGAGCTCTAGATTAATGTAAAGCAGGTGCTTCTTATATTTTGTAAACAAAGTGAATATTTAATTAATGAAATGGTGTTGTGTAAAAGTGTTTTCCCCTCTGACAGAATTATTTTGTTTTTGCTTTTTTTTTTGGTCACACCTAAATTAAAAAAAAAATTAAAAATTAAAAAGGAGCCAATATCCACAAATGGAAAAAACTCACAGTGAACCTTCCCAGGAGCAGCCGGCTGAGCAACATTACTCCAAGAGATCACTGACGACTCATCCAGGAGGTTTCAAAAGAACCCAGAACATCTAAAGTTAGGGTCAGAGTTCATGATTCAACAATAAGAAAGAGACAAAGGACAAAAACATTCAACGAAAAACCATCGCTGAGCAAAAAATGCGCAAAGGTCCGTCGCACATTTCCCCTAAAAACATCAGGATGATCCAAAAGACTTTTGGGAAAAGATTCTGTGCACTGATGAGACAGAAGTGGAACTTTTTAAAAGGTGTGTCCCTGGTTACATTCGGAGTAAAAAAAAAAAAAACTAACACTGAGTTTCAGAAGAAAAACTTTGTTCCAACAGTCAAACACGGTGGTGGTAGTGTGATGGTCTGTGGCTGCTTTGCTGCTTCAGGACCTGGACAACTCAGTTTGACTTTAAAGGAACTTGTTGAAATGTCATGAAGACCAGACAAAAAAACCCTCATTAAGTAAGAAACTAAATCTGCAATAATTCTTTCCTCATTTTGATTGTTAAGTTAATTGATCCTTAAATTAAACTTTGTGACCACATAAAAATAGGTTAATAATGGTGATGTCCATGGAACAGTTGTATAAAAACCTGAAAGTGTGACAAAGAGGCAGAAACAAAAGAAACCTGTGAGGGGGTGAATACTTTTCACAGCACTGTACATGTGTGGATCAGCTTCTGGTTCTTGTAAAGTCTGTTTGTTGCTTCACAGCGTTATTGTTGCTTTACATCTTGACTGTTCTTGTATTTCACAAGTTTTTATTTTAGCATTCCAGTCTACTTCGACCTGGCTGCTTCTTGTCTCTATGCTGCTGTAGTTATGGTGCCATTTCAGAGCGTTCAACAATTATTCTCATCGTAAAAAGGAAAAAAAATAATTAATTGATTGTCTGGACGTCCCACAAATTCAGGGTTTAAGTTTTGGTCTTTTCTCTTGTTACAATAAAGACTGATGAAGACCTTTCTGTGCTTCATTCTGTTTCATGGCTCCATAAAATCCACTCAGTCGTGTTGCAGCTCTGCTGATTTTACCATTTCAGTATTAGTGGGGTTAAAATACTCCTAACAGGACCTTGATTCATGTGAATATTGACGAAAAAGATAAAAGATACATACATTTCTTGTTAAATGTTAAAATAATACAGAACTCATGTTTCATTTGTGGTTTGATAATTTATAAATGTGTTGTGCAATAAAACTGTCAAATGTTCAAACTGTAATGTTTTTTAAACTATATATTATTGTATAAATGCTGTACATAAAAAACACTCCTATTTTGCAAGTACAAGATTCACTTTTTACTGTTGTTATACATTAAAATATGCAGCTGATGAAAACGATTTTTTGCTTCAGTTCTTTTGAGTTTATTTTGAGTTATTTTGTAAGAATTAAACTACAGCTTGGGATGGTAAAATATTGCCTTAATTTCTTTGTGTTGACATGTTTTTGAACTTTATTCTACTTTTAAAGCACAACAGAAAACCATCTGAGAATCATTAAATGACATCATGCTCATTGAGTTTTGCACTTTGTAGATAAAATTCTGCCACTGCTGCAGTTTCAAGTGAGCTAATTTTCAAGCCCATGTGAACCCTGCCACACATAACCAGATAATCCATTGTTACTATGTTAGTGGACCATTAGCATGTTAATTTAATACTTACTCTTATTGAGTTTTCATGAGAAAGGCTTTGAATCCAAGATGTCAGAGATGACGTGAAATCCCAGGAGTACATCTATCATTTAGCCATTATAGCTCAAGCTTAACAAAATCACTTGACCCCCCCTACACTGCACCCAAATTATATTAGCAAGCCAGTAATGTCTCCATTTACTTACAATATATTAAGGGTTTAAAAGAAATAGAAAAAAGTGTGAATGCTGAGGGCTTAATGACTAAAAAAATTATCTGAAGAAGTTAAAGCTGAGTTGTTAAAAGCAAAAAGAAGCCAAACACTAGTTAAAAAGTGAAAATAAAAAGACCCCAACTAAAAGAAAAAAAAACACTAAAAACAAAAGCTGAAGTAGCAAAAGGCTAGCTAAAAGTAGCATAAGAAGACAAAAAGAGAGCTGAAGCAGATTTCAAATGTTTTTGAAGGAATTTAAGGGATCTCAATGCATTTCTGTGGAGAATTCTTTTGTAAATAAAGTTAAATATTGTGAAAAGTATAAAAGTTACAAAAATTCAGAATGGGCTGAACATTGTGACATTTGGATGAGTAAAATAGGACAAAGTGTGCAGTAGTAGTTAAATGTCAAAAAAGGTATGGCAGAAAAGAAGAAACAAGAAAACTATAGTGTGAATACTGAATAAGCATTCATACTAAAAAAATACAACAAAAAAGTATTGCCACTGCTAAATTACTATATAGTATGATATTCATGATATACCCAGGTTTTATATTTCAAGACTGAAATCTGGTTTGGGGGAATTGAGTAAAAATGCTGGCGTGTCTTAAATGAAATATATTTGCTGTAAGGAAAAACAGAGATTCATAAATTCCCCCATTTGGCAGAGATTTACTTGTGCATTTGGTTGGATTTAAATGCACATGTGCTGGATTCCTGGAAATCCTTCCTCAGGAAAAAGGCTGTCGTGTTTCCAGACCAAACCCAAGTAAAGCCTTTCTGGAACAATCACTTCCAACTTGTTTATTTACCTCAGGAGGCGGTAAAACAAATGTACACAGTGACTGGATGATGACCAAGTGGTTTCTTCTCCATGTGGGAAATCAGGACGTTCAACTGAGCAGTCATTTTTGGAGCTTAAAAATCAAACTAAACATGTTCTATCAGCTGCCACCGAAGGCAAACGCTGAGAACGTTCTTGCAGGTGTTTGTGTGTCCTTGTTAGGTTGTAGCATTAGGAATATGAACCACGAGACAAATTTTAATGCAACTTTCAGAAAGTATTCATTGGGCGTGCATCTACATCTAATTACCTTTTGAAATCAACCAAATTGAAGATGGCCGCCACTGTCGACTGACTATAAGAAACAGCAAAAATGGCTATAACTCAGTCAGTTTTACAAATATTGAGCTAAAATTTGGTGTAGTTGTTGCTGAGCATCATTTATATCAAATACTTTGAGTGCTGCCAGGAAAAAGGACAGAGGCGATATATGGTCGCAGTTAGAGAGGACACGGAGGTAGATGGAGTGAGGACAGAGGACGAAGAGGACAGAGTTCGATGGAGAACTGCTGTGGCGACCCCTGAAAAGGGAACAGTCCAAAGAAAAAGAAGTATTTAAAGCAAAGATTTTGCACAATGTGAAGCACTTAAAGTTTAACATTAGCTGTTGGAAATTACCCTGTTTTTCTGTTCTGTTCTTATGAACAACTGAACACTTTTTAATGAAACTCAGAAAATAATGAAATGGATGTGCATCTACAACTGATTGGAGCCTTCCAGTTCATCATGGCTGCCAGCTAATTCACATTAGCCAGCACAAAATTGGCTCCAATGATCTTAAATTTATTGATATTGAGCAAAAATTCTTGTGCTGAGAGTGATCCCCGACACATAATCTGAGAGCTAACACATCTATCAAAATCTCACAATATCATGCATAACATCATTCACAAGGTTTAACCTAAATGGCTCTAACACCATCATTTCTCATCACAAGACAATCTCAGCTTAAAACCCTGACATAAAAGGCAGCTGACGATATAAATTCCTTTAGGCCTTTAATTATATCTGTAAATCATCTGAACATATGAGCATTAAAAGCACCCTTTTCATAGAGAGCTGAATATCTGCTACCGAGGACAAACTGACCTTGTGAAATATTGTGAAAAACGTGAGGAAACATGAAACCGCGTCATAAACAGGCTTTCATACTTTGACAATATTTGCTGCGGCGTGTGAGCAGCATATAGGGACTCCTGAACATTTGCCACGAGGAGCAAGAATCCATAATTCATGTGCAGCCCTCAGGCTTCTGTGTGAGCAGAGCAGAGGAGTGTGGGGGTGCAGGAGGGTTGTATGAACAGCCAGGACTCCCCCACCCATATAACCTGTCAAATTTAGGTGGGGTGTCAACAGTGTGTCGAAGGGTCTTCTGTACAGCTGCCAGGCTCTGACCCCCCTCTGTCTCGCCTCTCTTCACTCTTTACTTGTCAGAGTACCTACACAATTCCCCCCAGCTTCCCTCTCCAGCACACACACCCACAGGAAGCAGGATCATTAGGACTCGGGACATTTCCACTGACAGCTGAAAAACCTGCAGGATAGCCTCTTGATAGACTCTGGTGGGATGAAATCAGACAGGTTTATGGAGCTACTACACCCGTCGGAAAGGATTCATCTCTCAAATCATGGCAAGTGTCATAATATTTTATCACGCTCTGACCCAAGACTGACATAATTACAGCACATTATTATATATGTGATGTCAGGTAATGTAACTCTGCAACACTTCATCTCTGTAAAATCACCTCCAACTAGAACAAATCTACAGCTCCTGCTTCCTGATCAGATTTTGTGATTCAGGGGGAAAAAGAAGATCATAAAGAATAATTCAAACTGTGAGCTCATCTGAGGAATGAATGCTGGACTAAAAAGTCCTTGGACTTTCTATTCGCATGAATACATCTATTAAAACTGGACATGGCTCTTGCTCAGAATAAAGTTATTGCATCAACAAATGAAATGGACAGTTTCTCTCAGTAAATATTAACACTAGTGTGCACTCAACAGCAAAAAACTGAACTTGTTTAACACTTGATAAACATTAAAGGTCTAGCCTTCCTAAAAGGAATGTTCCACATGATCCATTAGAACTTGAACTATGCACAACAAATTTTAGCTGTGTTAGCCAAGCCTTTTTTTTTTAAAACTGGGTTAACTCCAAAAGTTAATCACTTGTAGATGTGCAGCCACTGATTCCGATCTGAGTGTTTCATTAAAATCTGTCCACTGCTTCATGAGAACAAACTGATTCACAGAAACATGGAAAAACATTATTGCTGTGCCTTCACCTTTGGCCAATAAGAAAACTAAAACCCAGCAAATATTACTTCAACTATATTTATAACTTTTTGCATTTCTTCAGTCCCTTAATATTTGCATTATCTTTAAACAACAGATGCATTTCTTTCCATACTGCAGGTTAAGTGAGGTGTTTCCTAAAGCATCTCGGCAGCAGAGTCTTCAGGCTTCAGTCTCCTGATGCTTTAGTTAAAGAAATAAAAAACAAACTTGGAATGTACAAGTCAGTTTTTTACTCAGTATCCTTTTACCTCATCATGACAGCATGTTGCGCAGCGAGTGCTTAAAAAATGAGGACAGTGGGGAAAAAAGTGGAGTCAGGTGTAAAATCTACAGCAGATGAATAATATTGAAAATAGGTAGTGGACTTAAAGATTGAATAGAAAACTGGTATAAAAGCAGACAAAGTCTAAAGAAAAACTTCTCATGTCTATTTAGAAAGTCTGTAAAATTACTGATCTAAACCACCTAAAAAGATTATAAGAAGGTTTGACTGAACTTAAGTGTAAAAAAAAAAAAAAAAAAAAAAATTAAAAATGAGGATTTAAGACTTTTATGGCAAATCTATATAAAATCCCTAAACTACTACTAAGAATAAATCACACATGATCACAGCTCAGAATGTGTCAGCGCCAACTATTCAGGACATTTATGTTTAGTCCTCTGAAAATTTATGATTCTCATTTTTACGGCTAAAATTAGCCTTACTGGTCCTAGTCTGAGACAACATGTGAAAATAGAAAAGCAGCACAGAGCAATACATGTGAACAAAAGAACAGATAAATGATATTCTGATGCAGGATGTGTCCAGTTGGTTAAGCTGCACAACAGTTTACTAATGCCATCTTCTGGTCACATTTATTATAACATGAACGAACAAAGGAAAACAGAAGGATAATTCATTTATTCAAGACTCATATCGGTTTAAGGTCAAAGTTAAAAGGTTCAGGAAGAGAGTAAAGTCTAAAACTGTTCATTTTCGGTTGTAAAGGATTTGGAACAACAAAAACCATGCCTGTCATCTGCCTCACTTCTTTTTGACATTTTATTTTTAATCCTGCATCTGCAAATTCTATACTTTTACACATTGTTTTAGTCTTAGAATTTTGCATATTTTGTGTATTTCACACATCTGTTTGCATATTTCTATTAAGCAGCAACTGTGTGTCACAGTTTGTTTTCGTGAATGTTTTGCACCAAGTCACCAGGATGAATTCCTCAGAACTAAACTTGATTAAGTTTCTGATTTTTGATGCGTGTGTTTGTTAACCTCCATCGGGGCCAGGCTGCATTCCTGCAGGTCAAAAATAAAACAAACCCAGGCTGGACCTTCAGACCGTAAAACGAACCCACACAGGGACATCCCTGAAGCACATTTTGTTTTGAAAAAAAGGGTGATTTCATTGGTCTGGTACTTTCCTTTTGTTTTTTCCCCCTTTTCCTGCTCACTTGAAGGGAGCTGGCTGCTCAACACAGAGAGGTAATGGTCATCATTTTCTGCAGTTTGAAATTACATCCCCTCCTCCTCCCCCTCCTCAGCTTCCTTTTCATGAAATCACTTCAAGACAGACTCCCTCCTACGAAACCAATCACTGAGCTTCCTGGGACTTATGGCTCCCATTTTCAAAGCTCCATAAATTTAACATTACAACATATATACATGTTTGGGACTGAGTTTGCCTGCCTGTTTGTGGCTAAATGTAACAGAATAGTAGCTAAAACTTAAAATAGTAAAATGTTAACTTAATGCTAAAAGTAAAAGGGTAGCTAAAGTAGTGTAAGAAGACAAAAAGTACGCTGACACCGATTTCAAAAAGAAAATGTTTTTAAAAGAATTAAATAGATCTCAATGTATTTCTATGAGAAAGTATTTCGAAATAAAGTTAAATATTTTGACAAGTAAAAAAGTTACAAAAATGAACTATCATGGCACCCATCTCCTGAATGAGCGGAAAATTTAGGTCTGTGAGGGGCTAAAAAAGGCACAAAGTATGCAGACAGATGGCAACACGTATGGAAAACTAAAAAAAAGCAATGGTGTGCCTGCTGAATCAGCGTTCACATAATAATTCATAGCAAAGATATGCTTTTCCTCTAAAAGGACCGTCACAGTTGGTGTGTTGTTCTGTTTACAACTTCCTGTTCAGAGCGCTGCTTGAGCTCTTACAAATAACGCACTGATGGTAAGCTCTGACAATTGGGCTACTCAGACAGGATAAAAACCAAATGCTGCTGCTACAGCAAAACATTTTAGAAACACCAAAACAAACAAAAAAAATCTGCTGTCTTTTAGAAGATATGGAACTTAAGTCTTTTGGGAACTTACTCCACAAGCTAAAATATAAAACTATAAGAATTGTATGAGGTCCTTAGCAGCTACTTGACAAAACAAGATGCTATTTTAATGTAGTTGGTGATTTTTAATCAAACAAACCTCAAAAGTTGTTTCAAAACTCATTTCTTAAAGCATGTTCCTGACCAAAAAAAAAAGATGGGTTTACTGATAGATATAAAGATCTTCCAAATCATCAACAGATATGCACGCCCCAAAACTCTACAAACATGTAGAAAATGATGTTTCCAGCTGCTTCCAAACACTGGCAGTATGTTTTATACATAATGACAGATACAATATACCTGTCATGTTGTTGAATGCTCAAGTTTTTATGTTATACCTCAGTTTACTATAAGTTATTGTCATAATAAACAATGCTTAAATGTCTGAATGAATAAATCATTACAGTTAAATATTTAATGTTTGAAAAGGGGTTTAGGTCAAATTATTTTGTTTAACATCATAATTATGCTCTAATACCTTTACAGCAGCATGTTAAGTGTGCCATGGTGTGCAAAGGTTGGGAAATTCCTACAAAACGGCACCAAAGGGCTCATTCAGACATGAACATGTTGGCATCAGATGAATGGAAAACTCTTCATGTGTGAAACTGGCTTCAGAAGCTTTTTGTTTTTAGGAACGAGAATCTTTGTTTCATGTTTTTTGTTGCTTCTAATAAAAGTTACAAGTAAAAGATTAATGATAAAATAAAACGACATGTATGCTTGCCACCTAAAACCAGTAAGGAAGTTCACTTAGATCCCACTTTACAAGAAAACAGGTCTTGAATAAAAATAACAATTTTGTTCAGAACTGATTCAAGAGCTTTAATGAAAAAACAATTAATTAAACTAGTCTGCTGATTTGTTTGGATCAGCACCATCTCAGTGGATTTATATACACAAATGTTTATATAACCTTTAATTTTGAAGTTACCTATATTATCAGCTCATATGATGGAAACTAATCTGTCGTAAAGTTGATCGTTTTAAAGGTAACAGATTGAGGTTTTATATTAGACACGGATGATTGTGAGTGAATTTACATGCTTTTACTGTGTAAAACGGAAGTAAACATATGTACAATACAAATGAATAAACAAATAACAATGTACGTTTACAAGATGTTTGAAAGAACCCAGGATTTCTTGGGTCTTTAAAGTTTAGGATAAATCTAAAGGGCCCTGCTTGCGAGAGAGTAAAAGCACCAGGCTTTTCTTTTGATACTGAGCCAGCATGAGGCTCTCCTGAGACGCTCCATCATAGACTTCAGAAAGCATTTAACACACACACACACACACAGAGGTGTGTGCACACCATGCATGAAAACAAACAAAACAATCTAAATTCTGACTAAAATCTGCCTAGAAGCAAAACGAAAATATGCACTGAAGAAAAAAGGTTTCTAACAGCATCAAATATTTGTTGATTAAACATGTTCATGAAAAATACAATAAAGGAACAAAAAAAGAAAAAAGAAATCATGCTTTAAAAATAGAAAAGGTGCGACTAATGTTCAAGGTGGGTCCACATAGTATAAACCAATTAAATCATGCCAAGGGAGACAGTGTTTAGAGCATAAGTTGGCAGAAGTATAAATCTTCCCAGACTGACCTTTTGTAAGGTCTTTACAGAAATATTTCCTGTTTGGTTTGTCTTGTGACCAAAACAAATGTTTAAAATAAAAAGTGACTCTTGTAGTTTATTGGAAAGTAAGATGGTTTCGTCTGCATTTGCAGACAAATATTTATTCTCTGTGCTGAGTTAAAAAGACAAAAAGGACAAAAGTAAAAAACTCAAGAGGCAACTCATAACGAAACAGCTCACTAAAGTCCTTAAATGACTCAAAAATGCAATATATTAAAGATAAAATCCAAAAGTTTGTTGATGAAAATAAGGACTTTCTTCCACCTGACAAGACGTATAAAGTACCATAGACAGTATAAGAATTAGGCTCCGACTCCCAGTCTATACTGTCCTGCACTTCTGTTGTCTTGCAGTTTAATGTGACACAAACAGAAGATCCACTTCACTCAGTCCACAAAAAGAATCAGATTTTTTTTCCTTGTATTCACCATCCTCATATATTTCTTCTCGTCTTAACAGCTCAAATCATAGACTGTATAATATAATTCATACAGTCTGTGGTCTGCATGCAGTCTCCTGTGGTCGCCCTCAGGAGCTCAGTGACTTCCAGCGTGGTACCGTGACAGGATGCCACCTGTGCAATAAGTCCAGTTGTTGGATTTCCTCCCTGTTAAATATTCTACAGTCGACTGTTAGTTGGTTTATAACAAAGTGGAAGTGATTCAGCCATGTAAAATCACAGAGCGGGCTTAGAGGATGCTGAGGAGCATGGTGCACAGAGATCATTAACGTTCTGCAGAGTCAACAGCTCCAGACCTCCAAACTTCACGTGGCCTTCAGATTAGCTCAGGAACAGCGTAGAAAGCTTCATGGAATGGCTTTCCATGGCCGAGCAGCTGCATCCAAGCCTTCCATCACCAAGTACAAAACATCAGATGCAGCGGAGTAAAGCACGCCGCCGCTGGACTCTAGAGTCTTTTTCTGCATCTCAGTGTGGGAGAAAACATTTCTAGAAACAATGCCATGTTTACACGAATATTTTAGAAGCAACAACAAGAATAAGAAAAGGTTGTTTTGGAACAAAAAAAGTTCCCATGTGGACAAGACTTGAAGCAGCAGAAATACCTAACATAGTTTCTAATGTTTTTACACGGGTGACATGACTGCTGCTTTAAATCTCTGGCTACAATAAACGCACAGCCAATTTTTTTTTCCTCTTGGAGCTTTCAGCTAAGCTCATCTCGAATCACAGTGAGAAGCCAATTGCCCACCTAAACACCCCGCTGTTTGAGCAGCTCGTTTGATAGAGGTTTAGTGTGAAAGAAAGGGGGAGTAAAAGGGAGAAAATGTGATGACAATGGGGGAAGGACGGGGCCAAAACAGAGTTATGGGGACCAGGACTAGTTTCAAATTACATGACTGTCTTAAGAATTCAAGATTTAGCTTTGGTCCTGTTTACTTCTCTCCACTTGCTGTTATTGTGTCTTTCTTGGGCCAGAAGGGTGGGCTTTTTTTTTTCTTTTACAACTCATTTAGCATACTTTCACCAGTGGTTCCAGATGTGTAATTTATAGGGAGCATGAGAAGTCCAGGCACAAAAGCGAACAAAAGCAAAGCAAAGATCCTCTACTTTCAGGGGGTGCTTTCTGAAGTGTGTGGAAGTGTGAAAAGTTTAAGCGGATCCTGTGGTGTCACAACAAATGCTGCCGGTGATTGATAGCCTTGCTGAGCAGTGGGGGCTTCCAGCCACTGACATGGATTAATACTATTAGCATAACAGTGGATTGCACCTTTGTTTCGATTCTGATATTCTACTCCATGGTCTATCTCCATAAGCCTATTAAGGACCTGAATGTCACAGCCTATTGTCTGCTGTCACCTTTTATTGTGAGGTGGATTACTGCTCCCATCCAGACAGGGTTCACATTCAAGAAGACATTAATGCCCAGCGTGATGAAGGGATGAAACCATGAGCTCACTAAAACTTTGTTTGCTATTCTGAGTCCAGAACTTAAGTTGCACATTTGTTGTTGCACCCAACTAAATTTAAACATGAAAAATGCTTGACAAACCCAAACATTTCTTCAAACAGAGAATATCCCCAAAAGACTTCATTATCCTCCTTCCCTCCATCTGCCTAGCTCCTTTTTTAAAAAGGGTGGGGGCACAAAGGATGGGTTGAACTATGGAATATAGGGGGTGTAGGGCTGGGCCTTAGTAAGGGAGGAAAGGGGGGTGGCCATATAAAAAGTGACAGGACACAAGTGGTGCTTTATCCACCCTGTCCCACTCTGGGTAAGAGGAAACCCTAAACTGCTCTGGCTCAACCAGTTGCACCCCCTTTCTTGTTTTCCCTCTCTTTTCTCTCACCACCTGTGTGAGTACTCAGGACAAGAATGGCAGTATCATCTGTACAAAGAACAAACAAGCCCTGGAAAATGTTGGCTTCTGCTTTGCTTCTCGTCGCCCTGCTTTTAAACGGTAGGTACAAAATACATTGTTCTGAAGGGGTCCTTTCTCTGGGATCGAATAACTGTTGTGCTGGGGGATAGGGAGGGCTAGGAGGGGTGGGGTGGGGTTGGAGTGGAGCAGTGTTTGTATGGTCACTTAATTCCAGGTTTTAACCCTACAACCATTTCAGTATCTGGAATGTAAACATACTATGAGGAGTTTCTCAACTTCTATAAGAAAAGAGCATTTTGTTTTGAAAGAATTTACTAAAAATGCATATTCTTTAAGATACTGAGAGAAAAATACTGATTTGAACCACACTGTGGCAAACAAAAGAATCCCTTCAAATAAACAGTTTTTAATCATGTGGAGAGAGAGAAGAGTTTAAAGTTATAATCACTATTCTGAACTTAAATATTTTGACACATACAGACAAAGTTGAAGTTTTTCCATGCTTAGTGTCACCAGTTCCCATCTTTAAGTTCAACCTTTTTTTTCCTGACTTATTGATCTGATTACCATGGCATTCAAGGAGTTTGAAAAATGTGTGTGTTTATATTTAGCGGGCTGTAACGTGAAGCCAGTTGATGCATGCGTGAGAAAAGGGGGTGGAATTTGGTTGTTAACATGCATCTTAAATATGGCCGTGCTGATTCAGAGACTTAGCAGATTTATGGTAACCTGCACATAAGAGACATTTTCAATGACCAAAATGAGAATTTTTTAGTCTCCTGTACCATTTAAATCGTAAAAAAGGACTTGCAGATTTACTTCAGATGACAATTCTTAGCATAAAGAGGTCAAAGTGATTATATGTAATGTGCTTGTTTAAGCCTTAAAATAAAGAAAAATCTAGTTGTGTGATTACATAAAACTGCACCTTAACTCTATAAAGTGCTTCCAGTTCCAGAAAATTAAAAACATTAGTCAAATTTAGGAAAAAAAAAAAAAAAAGAGTCCCATTTACATAACAAATAAGATGCAAAAGGGAAAATAACAAGCAACAGAAAAATGACGATAAAACTAGACAACAAGTATACCATGATCTGGAGTACTGTGTTGTGGCTAGAAATGAATCACACACTTGGTTCCTAATTCATTCCTTCTGTCTCTTTCCTTGGATGTATGTGAATGAGATCATCAACCACGAAACACAGCTGCATCTGATTTGGGTCGTAAAACTGCGCCAATTAACATTTCAGCCTATGGATTCATAATCAAAAGCATAAAAACAATTATGAAAGTCTTGATAAGGAGAAAAGGGAGCATGGTTAAGTCAAAGCACCTCAAAGCTTCTGACACAATTCATCTGGATCAAACATGTATCAAACACACCAACATCACATTTCAGGATAAATTTTATTAAACTAAACTGCCAACGCAAAAGATGCTAATAGAGACTTTGTGCTCACAAAACATGGGTTTTCAGTAGAACTTTGTACTGTTGAAATTAAAGCACCCAGACATGGCTGAGGTGATCAGAAACACCACTTCCTGCACCACAAAGATTTCCTATGGACTCCTCAACAAGTGGCAGGAAAACATGGAGGAATTTGGAGTGCGGTTCATCACTGGTTGTGTTGCTGCTATTGTTGTTGGCTCTGGGTTTAAATTCAGACTTTTCCCACTTTGTACTTTTTGACGTTTGTGCACTTTGAACCCATACTTTTGTGGGAGTAAAACAGAAACCGAAACCCACCTGGCCTGCCATGAGTCTCTTTTTTTGTGCACATCTTAACAGCCATTTCAACACTGATAACTTAATCTACTAAAGTACACTTTTATCCAAAGCACAACAAATGTCTTAAAAAACATACTGACATTTAAATATGCAGTCAAATCTTGGAAATTTGTATGACAGTGGTCAATATGGAGGATTTTCACAGCCATATTCATACATGTTGTGACTAAATATTAAAAATAGTTCTTTTTGTTTCCCAAAATTAATTAATTTATTAATTTATAAATATTTTGTGTGTATGTAATGCTCCCCGATTACTTGCTTTTGAGATTATCAGTCCCATATCTACAATTTACATAAGTGATGGTCACAACTTTGCTTTTCATAAAATCCTCTGGAGTATTTGTAGCTAAATTTGAAGTCACATTTGCTGGCCATCTGGAAATTTTAGAATAAAACAGTCTGAGTAATCTCAACACGGTCAAAATTTTGTCTTAAAAAAAATCACAGTGAAAAAGAAGTATGAACTGTTTATTCTGCTATATGTATGTAAGATACAGTTTTCTTTTGAAATTGTTTTTTTCCCCAGGTAGCAACCACATGAAGTTAACTTAGAATAATGCATCAAAAATACCATCACCTAGTGGAGACATCCCTAATGTATACTTTCTATTCATAAATTTCAACAACTTGAATTTCCGTTTTAAACTGTCAAGTCTTACTGCTGTTTGAAAGCTAACTACTTCAGCAAACGTCCACCTAGAAACGCCATTAAAGGTTTAAACAAAACAAGACATTCAACTATTTCTGTATGATTCAGCTTTTTGATCTCTTGTATAGTTTTTTTTTAATAATCTCAGTTTGAAAAAGGTGAAAACTTTTGGTCTGACCCTCGTTTCGTGCTGTGTTGCCGTGGTGATAGAACTTAGAATGTTCAGGTGTGACATCACGCAGAGCCTGTGTGGGTTTCTGTGTATTTTCTGCTCATTTAACATGAAGGCTTTGTTCAGATACTTTAAGGTTTTTAAAGCCGTTTCAATGTTTTTTTTTTGCTGTTTTTAAAGATTGTTCTGCTGTTTTAAGGGTTTGTTCTGCTATTTTAAGGGTTTGTTTTTTTCTGTTTTTAGGTTATGTTCTGCTTTTTAGGATGTTTTTAAGTTTTTTTCAGCTATTTTAAGGATTATTCTGCTGTTTAAACGTTTTTTCGGGTGTTTTAAGGATTTGTTCTGCTATGTTTAAGTTTTTTTCTGCTGTTTTAGGGATTGTTCAGCTGTTTTTAAAGATTGTTCTGCTGTTTTAAGGGTAAGTTCTGCCTAGTATGAACTTTCAGCAATCATTAAACAATTTTTGGCTAAAGTTTTCACTGCTCAGCTAAATCATTCAGCAATAAGCATACACACTGTATTTTCTCTACTTGAAGGAATGCATATTACCTGATGCCTTTCATGCTAAAGTTTTAGACTAAGATCATCTTATGATGACAGATATTGCTGTTTTGGTCAAACCTTGAAAATGATCCTATGCATGATCCCAGGTGATATTGTGAGATCTTGAAAGATAAGTTAGTGCTTAGAGCATGCACTGGATATGACTCTCAGCTACTACCACACCAAACATTAGCTCAGTATCTGTAAAACTGACTGAATTAAAGCTATGTTTGTGTTTTCTAAGCCTGCTTAGTTTTGGCAGTCATCTTGAATGGGGTTGACTCCATAAGTTGCAGTTGTAAATGTACACCCATTGATTACTTTGAGAGTTTCATTAAAATCCATCCAGTGGTTCATGATATAATTTGCTAATAAACACAAGCAAAAACATTATCGCCCTTTCGCCTTGGCTGGGGGGCAATAATTACCATGGTTAGCAAAGATTGGCTCTGTAAGATAGAAAGTTGGTGTAAAAACCCAATGAACAAACTTTGTTGAGACGGAGTGAGATGAAGCAATGCACAAGAACTAAAAGGTGTTCACATTGACTTTGCTCTTAGAGATATTACTGCAGTTGTTTCTGCTCAGAAGATGTCTGCAGTGAATGCCAACTCTACAGTGTTTTGCAACAACTTTTTGAGCTCTGCCTGTGCTGTGAAGTGGTTTAAGGAGGCTCTCTAGTTAAGCAGTGAACCCTGCCCAACCTCACTGCCAACCCCAGAGCATGTAATTATGTAAATCATTGTTTTCATAGTCGTCACTGATGTAACAGATGCAGCAAAGATTCACAGGAACAATGTCAACAACAGAGTGTTCGTTCCTCTTCTGAAGAAAGGAGCTTCGACTGTGCCAAGCCAAATTTCAGGGTCAAGTCAGTCAGCCGTGGCAAGCAGACATTTGGGTGCACACACACACACACACACACACACAGAAAAACACACTTAAACATACGTAAAGTTCTCCATCATGTGGGGGAGTGTTTTTCTTTTCTTTCTAGTCAAATAGTCTGCTTTCTGACTTAACTGACTGCTTTCTGAGTCTTTGTACTTTTTCCAGCCTCTTGTTCAGTGTGGTTTCTGTATGTTTACCAAAATATAATTAGTTTTCATCTGGAATTGTAAGATAAGCTGAGGTGTGTATCCTGATCTGCTAATTAGATAACAAAAAGGAAGGAAAGGAGAAAGGAAGTCCAGACTGCAAAGCTCACAACAAAAAAACTGAAGTCATTGATCAATGTTTCAGAAAAAAAATCACCAAGAACATCAGTCCAACACCAAAATGAGTTATTTTTCCTGTTTTTTAAACACCACCCACTTACGGAAGAGCAAGTAATTTCTCTGGTAGATTTTTGACAACTACAGCTTAAATAAAATTTCTGGACAAAAATCAGTGGTTGATGCTCACATTTGCTTTACCCAGCATACATTTGAGCCACACAAGCTCACTGAAGTAAATGCACAACAAGGCAGTGAAATTTTAGCGGGCAATTGTGAGTGTGCGTGTGTTTCAAGCTGTAGTAGGGGTGGGGGAGTGATATAATGCTCACAATTGAAAGCAGATGTCATGTTTCCTGATTGTGGTACTTAGAAACTGGCATCATGTTCTTGATAAGGAGCTGCAGAGGCCTCAGGGTTGGGTCGGGTGAGTTCTGCAGCCGGGCTCACCAGGTGAAGTTAATGCCGCCTTTCTGGCTTGGTTGAACCCATAAGATCCAGTTGCCTTTCTGCCACGGGAGAATAATGGCCCGGGTGCTGCCATTAATCGCTGTGACAGGAATGGCGGGGGAGGAGCTGTGGAGGGGGTGCAGTAAGGGGGTCAAGATGGTGGGGTCAGTGGTCTGTTGTTTCAAAGAGGGTAGGGTTGCAGAGCATGTTTAACCTTACGAAGCTATGCTCCAATGTCACATTCCACAGTATGCTCTGGACACATATAGATTTTTAAATACCACAGGGATATTAAATAATAAACATAAAACAATCCATTGATCTAATTAAAGATATTCTGTCCATAGACAGATTTTTATTTTTAGCGCCATGTGCATTTATGTAGATGAAAATTGAACTAAATGATAATTAGAGAAGGTGTTGAAAGGTGAAGGACTTGGTGGAAATTTGTTAAACTGAATTCGAAGTTAAAGCTGAACAGAGATAAAACTAGCAAAACTGCAGCTAAAAGTTAAAATCAGCAACATAGTAGCTAAAAGCTTAAATTAGTAAAACTATAGCTAAAATCTATGATTAGCAAAATCACATTTAAAAATTACAAGTAGCAGAAATATAACTACAAACTAAAGTAAGCAAATCCATCAATACATGCTAAAAGGAGCAAAAGAAGACAAAAATAAATCAAGTATAGTAAAGTAGATTTCAAAGAGAATGTTTTGAAGAGATCTCAATGTAAGTTTATAAGGAAAAAAAGTGTAAAATTAAATATTTTGAAAAGATTAAAAGTCACAAAACCAAAAGAATCATGTCACACTATTCCTGAATGAGCCAAACGGTTTGATGTATTGTATGAATGGCTAAAATAAAGCAAAGTATGAGGTAGTAATTGGAGTTTAAAACACTATGGAAGAAGCTAAAAACAGGAAAAGAAATATGAATGTTGAGTCAGCAAAATAATTTTGTTTTGACACTCTCCTTTATCGCCTTCTGTTTTACTTAAAATCCATATTGAGTGCAGTTTGGAGTTAAGCTGAAGAGCTGCACTTCTAATTACCATCTGATTTCAGAGAGCATCTAAGAGATGCTTTGCAAATTTGGGGCAGATAGAGTGAAGGAAAAAGAGAAAACTCCAGTTGGTGGCAGAAAATAAAATAAGGCATAATTTTATTCAGAGCTACACTGTTTGCAAACTGTAGTAATTGTGTGAATTGTAATAAATACACAAGTCACTTGCTATCTTTACAAAGAAATACTTGAAAAGATAAAACCTTTTTCATGAAAACATTGTTTTGAAGCTAAAACCCAATGATGGCTGCTGACCTACTGCTCCTGAAGTGACAGCTGAGTGTTAAAAGACCATCCCTGTGTCCATGTTTGCCAGCACCCCACCACCTTAAACAGCTTTAAAGACACGCTTATCCAGCAGACTAAAATGTTTCCAAATATACAACAACCTATGAAAATAAAACTATATACACCTCCTCCAAAGGTGAAGAAATATCCATCTTGAAATAATTTTAGACAAACATTTTCTAACTGACAAAAGACTGAACCAAAGCAACTAAATCAGTTGATAAAATGTTAAGAGAAAACACATTTTTTGTTTCTCTGTTAAAAAAAACGTCATGAACAACCATGTTCATGTGGCCAGAAGGGTGCAAGTGGATTTTCAGTCATCAAGTTTTTGACATGGTGGTCCAGTAATGTGTCCATTATCACCTCACTGTGTCCAATTACACAAAACAGGTTTCCCCCAAACAGAAGCGGGGAGAGACCGGGGGCCCAGGGGACATAATGCTGTAGAAGCTGTTCACACCTGGGGCGAACATTTGTCCTGTGGGATCCAATCACAAACAGACAGTTCTAAATAGAGATCTGAACACATTCAGATCCGAAATCTCAGGCTACATTCAGAGATGTTCTGAGATGCATTTCTTTGTGTTTCAACCTTTAATAGGCCACATTAAAAGATCCCCTGTCAAACAAACAAAGGTGCAGCTGCCAGCTAGTTTGAAATGATGGAACAGCAATCTGTGGGTCTTCCCAATCTTTGTCAAAAAATACAAAATAAACCTTGCCTCGACAGTCTAATGTTTTAGATTTATTGGGGCTGACTCTACTGTGGTTACTGTATAGTAAAATGCTTTGCTACGCATCAAATAAATCACAATAATCTTAGCTTTCCAGTGAAGCATGTCACACACTTATATAGAGCAGCCGTGTACACGCCAAAGTTATGTAGATAACAGCTGATGGCTCACCGCTGAGCTCTCTTAATCTAGGGGTTAGAAGCTACAGTGTCTGTGTGTCTTTATCAGCAGAGCTGTGCTGACATGATAAGCTCTGTAAGATCACAAATCATTTATTTTAGGCTAATGTACATGTCTCAAGTAATGACTAATATAAAAATGTTAAAATGGTATAGTTAGGTGTTTTTGTTTTTATAGAAACATCTGCAGACCTGCTGATCTCCCATTTGTTGCTCAGCTGAAACCTAAATGTGTACATAGATTATGTGTTTATTTGCATATAGAACATGACACTAAGATTTAATACCCAGTGGTTATCCAGGATGAATTTGAATGCCAGAGGTGAACACATGACGAGCACTAAAGGTAGACTCATCAGGCTGCGACTACTTGGTGAAAGTACCTTCGCTGTGGCTTTCAGTTTCCTTGTGTGAGTCGCAGCTGTGCACAGTCTTGTCGCATGAGTTTTGAGCATGTTCAAAAAAATGTGTGCAACAGATTTGGTCTCAAAGTATCTCAAACCTAGAGCTGTATATTGACACCTCTCCTCTGACAGAAAACATGTCTAGGTCCAAAAACCATGCAACTGATAAATAATTCTAAAAAATGGTCCAAATCTGCTCATCTTCATTTCAAAAGTGTACTCTGGCAGATTAAATCATAAATGTGGGGCAGCTGGTAAGGTGGATATGCTGGTATGATGTGGACGGAGATGGACAACAAAACAATGTGCACGGCCTAGAGTACAGTTTTACAAGCCGTGCATGCAAAAAAAGCTGACCATTCAAAATGCAGCCATGTGCTTTGCTGGTCAGAGTTCAGACTGCATCAAAAACTATTTCTACCCATCTCCTAACAATTCTGAGTCAATAGCTAGTTTTCAACTAGTTGCAGCTCAGGAAAATAATATCTTTAGGATTTGAACAACATTATTCTAAGCCAATCTGAATTAAAATCTAAAATAATCCTTATAGTGCAGTGTTTTGCAAACCGTTCCAATTTAAAATGAATTTGATGTGAGATACTAGTCTTGACAAACATGGCAAACTGAACATTTTGCATGTCAGAAAACATCCAAAATTTGCTTTATATTTCTCTTCCTGAAGACAGTAAAACATGGAAAGTGTTTGCAGCTGAACAGCTGCATTTTGTTAGTTTACATGAAAACTCTGCAGTTTATGAGCGACACCAGCCCAATTCAAATCAATAAAAACTTCAGCATTATTTAATTGCATGAAATCACTGATACGCACAGGAACAACAAACGGTATGTTAAGATATGCAGTTGTTTGTATTTAGGTGAAATGTCTGCATGTTTAGCTATAAAACACTCTCTGAGACAGCCTTCTGGTAAGTTTTCTATAATAATGGAGAGAAAGTAGCTGATACAATCTGGCTCTTGGAATTTGGCTTCATGTTACATCGTTGTAGGTAAGGTGTGAAGGCTGAAGCCCAAATTTCACCTCGATAAATACGTTGGCTTAGCTGTGCGTGACTGGAAGAGGGTAAGGAGAGACGAAAGCCTGGGAGGGAGAAGGGTGTGGCGCTTCTTCCAAAGTCTGCCACATTCCTCCATCCAGAGTCCCAGAAGATGGGGGGGTGTGGGGTGGAGTTTGCCCAGACCACAGCCGTCATCCAGAGGAATCTGGTGGGAAAAAAAAATTCACAAGCGCAATGAAGTCAGGGCCAGCAGAGAATAACATATGGAGTTTGATCTGATTAAGAGTTTAGTACTGTTGTGTTTGTGAAATGCCTGCAAGACGTTTGACTAATGACAGCAATGATGGCCGTTTTAAACATTACACAAAAAGAAGGAATGAAAGAAAACACTCCGGGGATTTTTAGTGATGATGTGAACCTCAGAGGTTGTGAACTTCCCAAATATACCATAAATGAAAGTTTGTATTTGAATGGTTCTATAAAAGTCCAGTGAAGAAACTGGACTGGCTGTGATTGTGTCGGAGAGGCAGAAATAATGATGAGTTCAGAGGTCGTCTTGTTTAGAAGTTTACAGATGTAGGAAGGAAGACTGCTGTGAACACTGGAGACATAATTGCATCAATAACAACCAAAAGGTCAAAGCTACAATCCAACCTCAACATACCACAGATACTATTGCACCTTTTGTTTTCAAACACAATAAATTAATACAATTAAAACCAAACAAAATTAATGATTAAGCTGTAAAAATTCTGTTTGCTTGACATAATAGCAAATGGACTTGAACACTTTTTTATTAGGATTTAGACAAAACGGTTAAATAAAGGCAGTCTACCAGATCCTGCTTTTTGTGTCCAAAGGAGGCACTTCCATGTAAAGATTTCATTCCATCTGGCTTCTGGTCTGTCAGGAAAGCTTGTTTGTTTGCAATAAGTAATGGCTTTTAAGATACGAGTTTATTAGCCAAGTTGGCGGTGCTGTAAAAACCAACCGTTGTGTTTTTATTGTGCCTGAGACGAAACAAGCATGTTCTACATTATGAAAATGTTGCAGCTTGATTTTACAAGTCTATTGGAAAGCCTGACACTATTATGATAAAACTAGTATAATTATATGGATTTGAAAAATCCTCGTTTTTACAGGAAACCCAAACGTCTGCTAATGTATGTATAAATAGGTGTAAATTCATTTCCTATTACTCTCTACAATATTTATTCAAATAACCCATGAAAAGCCACCTCGCATTCCAAAATGCCCATTATTGGACACCGTGTAAAAACATTATTTTACTAAAACACTGGGAGTTTTCCTTTTGAGTAAACTAACAGATTAAAAGGCTGAAACACATTTTAGCCCCAATCCTCTGATTCTCTTGGATGTTACATATGTGTGAGAAAAGTCATTTTATGCTTGACCATTTCACCCACTTTAAGCGTCATCCTTTCTGTTCAAATAAACAGACAAGACCACCAAGAAATGGAGGCAGGATGACAGCTGCAGCCTGCAGGCGGAGAAAGCAGATTCAATAGAGCCATTACAAGGGAGGACAGTCCCTCACCTGTCGCTGCTCCATGTCCACCGGGTCCTCTAGTAAACCAGACACACCAAGAAAATGAAAGAAATAAAACTAAACAACTGTTTTTTTTTGCAATAGCAAAGGAAATATTTGGCATTCACATTTTTGGTAAAAGGTACTTATTGTCCTTAGTGGCATTAATATAAGTAAGGATGTTACGTCCTTCTTTAGAGGAACAGAATCATCATGTGGTACATGTCTGTTCACAGTTTGATGTTAGGTCATGTTGTCCTCCAAGTCACAATAAGACTGGTGGTGTTATGTTTTACTGATAAGCCTCATTAAAATTAGCCTTCTCTGACAATCTGAGGTTACACAGATTCAGCCTCTTGAATCAGTCTCATCCCTCGGATGCTTTGCTTGTTTTTTTGTTGGTTTTTTTGTACTAAATTGATAAAAATCAACAAGCCGAATCTTCCCGTCTCCCTTATCTTTTTGCCATGACAATTGACAGAAAATGTTTGCTGAACTTGTTGCAACTTGAGCAATAGAACTGGGCACAAAATTACTTTAAGTTGTTTTTTTTTTTCTCCAAATGTCTGACATGGGGCCTTTGAAACTAACAGGAGCAACCATGAATATATAGTGTTTTTAAAAATCAATCTGCAGGAAAGCAAACACTCACACCTTGCACTGAGGACATAACTGAAGTTCTTTGTATTTGTGCCTAGATCTCAGACACAGACGAGAAACCACCCTGCAGCTGACAACTGAAAAATCACTCTCATTTTTAATATTGATTGTATCTGTGGTTAAAAATACTTTATATGCTAATGTTGATTAAAACAGGTGTGTGTGGGTTTTAATTGCAACAATAAAACAGAATGTAAAATCTGCTTAAAAGTAGGGAACTAGTGTATTTTTTTTCATTCAGTTTAAACCATATTACAGAGTAAATTACTGTATTTGACAGTTTTACTGGTCAGCTGATGACACTAAACATAAATGACTGCCCTGGAGATTATTGATCCATGTGATATCACTGCAGACACACTGTTTGCTTTCTTCTGGCACCTGAAAGTCACAATGATTTATCTAAGAAATCTGTTGATCTGTGTCACAGAGCACACTTTGTGCAAATGTGTCTGCTTCATCAGACATGGTCACTGGATGGAAATCCAGTTCTGTGTTTGTTCTCAAGGGGCAAAAACTGTTTATTGAGTCAGAGCAAAGAGCCAGCTTTAGTGGGCTGGAGGTAGGGTTAACAAGACTGATGACCAAAAAAATGTTATAAGTGCAATTTTGTAGTATAACTCTCTTTTAATGGCATTTATCTTAGATGCCACTTTTGTATACTTCCTACAAGTCATTAAGGTGTCCAAGGGAGACTTTTCCTTCATCCACAAGGCTGTAAAACTCCTAAAAAAAGAAATCTGCACCTATCAGTGGAAAATACAAGAACTTTCACAGCACATAATTGCGTCTTCATAAAACACCAGATCCATTTAAATGTTGCCAGTCTTATTTTTCCAAAACATTGGTGTGATTTTGAACTTGTGTGCTTTTTGTCAATATACATCCAAAAACAAGGAAATAAGGAAATACGTAGTAAGCATAAATGTAATGAAATGTACAGAGTCAAAGCATGGGGATGTTTTTACTGTGAGGTAATGCTGTTTTTGTTAGGCAGAGAGAGAGAGAAAAGGAATGAACGCTGGATGATCTGGTTTCGTTTCTGGATCCAAGCCTAACACCGTGAGCTGAACAAATCACAGCAATAAAGTCCTCAGGCTCATTAACTCAGCATCTGCAGGGTGTGGAGGCAGATTTCATTAATTAGCCAACAAAATTAAACTTATTCTTTAAGCCATCAAGGTTATTATTACAGTTTTGCAGTTTAATAACTCTTGGCTGAAAGACAAAATGTATATCTTATTAAGCCTTTGTTCAATGCTATGATGACCTCTTATATAAATCTAAACTTTGGGAAAAGTTTGCTTTCAATAGCATCATTTCTTGGCACTAATCAGCTACAGTTTAACAGGATTAAAATAATTAGTTTCTTTCATTAATATAGATGATAAACCTTTTTTTCTTTACCACAAGTGATATATTCTAACCGCAGGATTTCTTGTAAATTCCTAAACTGGGTAGTAGAAGATGTGACCATTGGATCTGAGAACTTGAGTTATTTAATGCAACAAGATCTACTAGCTTGTCCTCTGTCACTGCAGTGCAAAGACCTCAAGGGCTACAATGAAATCATCGTGTCTGAAGAGCTGACGTGCAACAGTTTGTGCAGGAAGATCACTTTTATAATCTGCTGACCATGCACATTATAAGCTGCTACCTCAGACTAAAACTTTGAAAAGGGTTTCTACATTCAGCTTTATTGTATAATCATCATGGCTCGAAGGAACTTTCCTTAAAAAAGGCCACAAATAAGAACTCAAAGAAAACAGACTTTGTCTCCTGACTGAGATAATCTGATCACATGTTGTCCAATCTGGTAAATATGATTTTGCTGGATGTTTACAAGTGTGTTTTGAGGTTTTCTCACCTATTAAACTATAGGCAGTGCACCAAGAGTACTTGTTTATATTTGTCTAATTTTTAAACAAAGTGATTTATTCTGATTTTACAGGAGAAGTGATGGCCCAGGACCAAGGAGGAAGGGGACCACAAGCGCCCATAAGAGGAGACAATATTTTAAAGCCTTCTGGTAAGATATCAAGCAATAAATGTAACTTGAGATGAACTTAAAAAAAAAAAAAACAGGTTGTCTTTTATTCAAGCAGAATATAAAACCCAGTTTTAATATACGTGACTGTTTTAAGCTGTGCTTGTGGTGATTCAATTCATTTAGAAGATATTAAAGTTTATATTCCTTCCTCTGTGAATACTGTCCAGCCCAAGTCTGTCCGTCTGTGTATACATCTATCAGACAACGCCTGAAGCTGGAAGTTAAAGCCACAAAAGATGAGCGCCACCTAATGGTTGGCTACTGTACAATTAAAAGTCCTTCCCGTTCATAAAAAAAAAAAAAAGAAAAAGAAACTTCAAATATTGGACATTTTCTTTACTAAAAAAAATAAAGAGACTTCAAATTATATTTTTCAGGTGTTGATTTTTTGTCGAGTCATGATTCATAGACTCCAAAAATACGACATGCAACGGCCACAAAAAAGAAAAATAAATAAATGACATCTTGGCTTCAATTTTGGACAATGAAAGTTGAATCTTTATTTATGTCAATGGTTTCAAACAGCAAGCACGTTACTCACTTTTTAAGCAATAGCTACTCATTTCACATCTATACCTCATGTTTTCAGGAAACATAACATGTGAAAGCCAAATATTTGTTTCTATTTACATGTGATTTAGTGTGTTGTATATCACACATGTAGATATAGAAATATATATAGAAATTGATATAAACATTCGGCTTTTGCTTATCTATTAACCATTAAGTGCTGCTTTTTCAGCAACTACACCTGAGCAGGGTCAAAAACCAGCTTTGCCTACTGTGGGTCCCTACACTGTACAAACCACAGCAGCAACTACCACAGAAACACTTTCTGCTGTACCAAGTACCAAAGCTCCAGAAGGGACTACAGCCACAGATGAAGTCAAGACAAACACACCCACTGGAAATCCAGAGACTCCATTCATTCCTCCCAGAGGCGACAACTCAAACAATAAACCAAAGGTGGGACAAATGATGGGTAAAAATTGATCTGTGTGACATCAAATAAAGTCTTTTTCATGCAACACTGCTGAACCAGATACAATTTACCCAAATGGTGCACGTGTTGAGTGCAACTAGGCGTGAGGCACATGCTCTTTACACAAGTCACTTAATTGATTTCAAGACAAGACTGACATGAGAACACCTTCTTTAAAAAAAAATGTCTGTATGATGCCAACGACCAATTAATACACACGAAGCTGGAAGGTTGATGTTTTTTGCTATAGATGTGATGCAAACCAAACAGACATTCGTATGAATTGCCAACATAAACAGTGTCATCTTAACATTTAAGTATTTATTATGGTGCAATCAATGTGTGAAAAGAACTTATAACACATACGAATATGCTTATAACTACAAATATGCAGTGAGGAATGCCTGCTGTGCAATACTGAGGGTCACATTAGAAAGCAAAAAATAAATATCTCAAAGAAAACAAATGACCATCCTGTTAAGTTCATTTAATTGCACGGCTCTTAAACTATGCAAACTGTCTTTTTAAGAAGGCGAGCAGTACTTCGCTTACATAAAAATATGCTATTTTCATTCTAACAAAAGCTAAATGGCTACATTTTCTTCATATATCTGATAGCTGTGCACTTGTGAAGGATTTGTAATTGCATTTAATTCCAAAGTAAGTCAAGCAGATGCCCTGTGTTGTAACATCAATTTCCTTATGTTTGGCTCTCTCCAAGCTATTTGTAAAAAAAAAAGCACTTTTTTAAAAGCTTCAAATGGAATCAGCCTTGAACGGGACAGACTCAGTCTTTGTCTTTTAAATAATAAATTCCTGTGTTGCTACAGTTGACTTCAGTTCATTATTAGACAGACTGGAAAACCATGCTAGACTTTCTGACTCAAAAGCCCAAAACTACTAAAATCCAATATAAAAGAGCAGAGATGAGTTTTTAAAATAAACTGTTAAAGAATTCAGCCATCTGTCCTCAGAGCATCGGGCAACATACAAAAAAGGTTTGTTCTATGTCTAAACAAACATTATGGTTTCCTTGTCTCACCTTAAATAACAGTAATACATAAGCTCAAAAATGCATTTCTACTATAAGGAAAAAATACTTGGCCTCAGACCTAATACTTCTGTTCATCTGGGCTGATGGCACACAGCAGTCATGAGCCTAATGGAGAGGAGGAGATGTGATGAGATAATAAAGACTGGTTTCTCTCTTCAGCCAAAGCCTCCGCAAGAAGTTGTCTGCGTGAACAAGGAGCACGTGGAAGGAAAAAACGCTGTCCGACTGAAACTCAAGAATTCTTCTGACTGTGTATGTCTCCAAAACATCTTTGTTTGTATCTCACATACAGTACCTGCTTTTATGTGGTTTAGAATAATGTTTTGCAAGCGGAAAAGAAAAACGAATGGGTCATATAATTATTTATCATCTGGGTTTTTAAACGATATTTGCACATCTTCCTTTCCTTAGAGTCTCAAAACAACCAACTGAAATGCAGAATAGCCCTACTTGGATTTGATTGTCATTCCCAGGTGCCTATCAATCTCATAAACTTAAGATCAGCAGATTTAGAAGCAGTAAAATTTGATAAGCTATACAGAACCATTGAGGCTGTGTCTACCTGCAGTCGGAGGTTTTTTGCTGTATATACAGTAAACTCAGGGGAGTGGACTGCAGGGTGAAGGCAGAGGAAGGGCAGCACATTGGGTGGGCTCACTGCTCCTGTAGAATGTGTGATGTGTGGCAGCCAGAGGCAGCATTGTGGGCGTGTGTGTGAGGGTATGTTTGTGTTTAGAAAGATATATTTTTCTGTATCTCAGGATGACAGCTTTGAGGTCTGCCACTTTTATGTGGAGGTCTGAATCCACTACATATGCTTTCTGTTAGCAACAGCCTGAGAAGTAAATGTATTATTTAACATTTAAACAATAGATGCAAACAGTCGAACCATGCAGGGGCTTTCTGTCGGCAAACAAAGACAAGAGTATAATTTAATCTTGGCCAAAATAAATTTCATGAATTTAACTTCAAAAAGGTCAGTGTTACATTTATCAAATGTAGCAGATGCAATGAATGTTAATTTAGGTTTATAGAAGATCAAAATGAGCTGTAAACTGAACCCTGGTTTAAAACCAGGGAGTCAGCAGCCTGTGGGGGAGGACTGATATATAGAGGAGGGTCTGCAGGCCTTGACTCTTGAGTGATGTGAAGAGTAGATTATTTCAGTAATGGCATGCAGAATTCCTCATCCAAGTTACTGTATACTGCAGATGGGTGTTACCCAGGGGCTTAAATCTGTCACAAGAATAACGTTCTGATGCAAAGTTTCTGACAAACAGATTAACCTAAAGGTAAAGGAGTTCTTGGGAGTCCTTTTCTGCTTCAGCTGTGACTAAAAATGAATAGGCTTGGTATATTTTCACTAATTTACAATCATGGTGCCATAAAAACTCCAAACCTGATGAATTATGATTAGCCTAAAGACAAAATAATGTAAGGAAACGGAGTGTGGAGGAAGTAGAGAAGGTAAACAACAACGGCGGATGTTGCAGTTGCAGAGAAAATATGGGGATTGATCTAAATGTTTGGAGGAGTTAATTCATTATAAATTATGTTGTAAAGTTTATATAAATAATGTAATAACTACAATGTCTAAAAACCAAAGCAATACTAAACAAAACAAAATAACATTAAAAGTATTTAAAGGCTGCTTAAAAAAGCCGTAAGAATTATAAATGGATTACATTATTATCATAAAACAAACAATTTTTATGAAATTGCATGAACCAAAATTCTACAGTTTCATAAAGCTTAACTCTTGTTAACGTATAAAGAATAACACTTTCCTTCCAAAATGTATATAGAAGTTTTTGAAATTAAATAAACTAAGTATGAACTCGGAGGAAAAGGTACGTTCAAAATAGTAAAAGTCAGGACAAATATGTTGTATATCTGTTAGAGGGATATATGTATGAAATAACTACAATGAAGAGTTAAAATTTTGTAGTTCATCATCTACATTTAAAAAAAAAAAAGTCTAAAAATCGAGACGAGATTCTTTTCTGTCTTTTTTTAAATGTTTGTATCTGAAATCTGTCATTGTTTGGTTTACATTTTGTGCTCATCATTAAATTTGATTAAAATTTTGTTTCTATATATTTGTCTTCTTAATTTATTAAAATAATAATATTCACTTTATTTTTTGCTTTTGTTAAAGAACATTTAAATAATGAGATAAAAAAAATTAAAACCAATATCAAATAAATTAGGATAAATAATTGTTATCATTGTTCTTGGTTAGTGAACCAGTCTGGATGATGTGATGCTTTTACCTGAGTAACAGTTGTGTTTTATTTTTATTGTCTTTGTAGAGCAAAACTCAAATGCAGATTTCAAGTGTTCTTCCTGAGTTGTGTGATGAAGACTGTAAACTGGAGCTCTATCAGGAAGACCACACAAAGGAAGTCCTTGTGTCTGGGAAGTATGTTGAAGGTCAGTAAAGATCTGTGGCTAAATAACAATAAATACACACCACCAGACTTCTGATGCTTGTTGAGCTTTAGTCTGGAAACTCTATATATTTGTATTAGTTTCAGCTAAATCCAAATTAATAATGTTTTCATTGCTCCAAACTATAAAAATGTGAGTGCTCTTTGTAGTTCTGGTTTAACACTCTTAGTGGTACCATTTCATGCAATAAAAACAAAGCATTTTCCTTTTTTTGTATCTGCAGATGATGTCGTAGGCATGACAAACAAGTTAAACAATGACAACATAAAAGATAAAGTAAGTGATCTTGAATTTTTTATGGTTTTATTTATTTATCAATAGATTTAGAAAGAATAGAACATTTTTTTTAAATATTTAATCAGTTAACCTAAACACAGTTGAGTCGATCATAAGTATGTCACTGTGAGTCTACAAATGCTTTTCTGTGGGCACGACCAAGTCACAGTCAAAGAAATTCCACATCTAACCAACACTATAAATTATACAGCTTACCATGAAGGGCCTGGACGGGGTGACTTCCAATGGCAATTAGCTGCATTGACTCAGCTAAACTCTGTGGTTGACTCATAATAAAGCTTGAAATACACAAGGGGGGAAGAAAAACACTGAGTTTGGAGACTCCCTCAAAGACTTCGAGCTGGTGACAAAAACAAACAGCCCACAAACAATCGACTTGTCAGCAGCAAAACATTTTCTTCCCCAAACACCTGGGGACCAATGATGGGTTCAGGGTGCGACCGTCACAGCCATCTGTCTCTTTGCTGTCCACAAACACTGAATTTCCCTCATGACTACATCCAATGACCTTATCAGTAATTAACCGGGTTTCAGATGTGTTCACACGTCATTAGCCTTGCTATAATTGTTTTTTGGCACATTTTTTGTTTGTTTTGACACCACCAAAGAATTCATGACTACATGTGTTGTATAGAGAATAATTCAAGAGGCTGCAGTTTTGTTTTGTTTCATCCAAACTACTAGATTTGACGAACAAATCCACAGATTTTAGATGATAAAGATCTGCTTTTAAAAAAAGGAATATACTCAAATGTCTGTGGCTGAAGTTAATATTATCATGTTTAAATATTTGGATGGTTTGCTACAAATACAATTGCATTGAAGAAGTTGCATTTCTTTGCCAGATTAATGTTGAGGAGGCCGTTACTCGCTGGGGGAAGAACTCTAAGTTGGTGCTGGTTTCTTTACTGCTGGCTGGTCTGTTGCTGGCTGCACTGCTGGTGGCCGCTTATTACCTCAAGACACACCACAAGAACTCCAAGGGTGTCAGACTGGTGAGTAGTGCACAGGTTTTGCTCCGTTTACACAGACTGAGACAAGATCTGTTATTAATACATCAGAAACTGCAAACACAAACCAAGATACTAGACAAAATGAAACCAAAAACACAACTTCACAAGTTACAGAACTCGTGAAAGTTGCTACTCAAGTCCCTGCTGTGAAAATTGTGCACAATACCCATTTAGTAGAAGAAACAAAAAAAAAAAAGGTAACTAAAGTTTAATGTTATGTTTCGTCCTTTAAGCTTTTCCTTCTTCAACATATTGCTGCTGGGCTACAAATGGTTTGAATTTGTTTTTCAAACATTTTTAACATCATCCTTTAAACCATTTACATATGCCGGCACACCCTTGTGGTATTTTTGCTTAGCAACACGCTTGCATAATCAGAAACATTCCCAACATCCTTCTTGAGTGCACACACGGCTGAAGCCTATAAACCTCAACAAGAATGCATCATCCATTTTCACTAACACTTTCCTGCAAACTCACGTCATAGTTGGTGTTGAATCTCTCCTAATCCAACATAAGCTCCGTTCTAAAGCCGTGGCTCTGGTCTTCCCTTAGGCTGAGTCTTTCCAGGTGGACGAAGAGAACCAGGCTAACACCCTGGTATCCGTGGCCCCCCTGCCTCAGGAGCCTGTCGACAAGCCCACCGTCAATGGAGAGTCTCCACCAGAGAATGGGATGAATCCCAACCCCACCACTAATGGACACTCAGCCAACCAAACCCAAGTGGCTGACACGGAGATGTAAACCCCACCAACCTGCCCATCAGCTCCGCTGACAAATCTGAGACAAAATCACCATGAATCTCTCACACCCGTTCTTCTCCATGCAACACTTTGGACTGATGCTGCCAATAATGACAATACGGTGCCTGTAATGTGAAAAGTTTGAGAATACTTCCCTGTGCTGGTGTCAGCAGGAGCCTGCTAACGCTGACTGGGACTTGAAAGCTGTTCTGACTTCTGCCTTGTGTCAAGTTATGCCATATTGTTCATCCCTGACAAAGAAAAAAAAAGGCTATATTTCTTAAATTCACATTTATGCTGCAATGAAACCAATGAACCAGGCAGCTGAATGAAGAAAGGTTTTCTGCTTTTGTAAAAAAACAACTAATGCTCACTGCTTCACTGTTTATTCTAACTCTTCACTTGTCCCTTAACGCGAATTAGAATCATACAGGAAAGTTGGCAACAATTTAAGCATAACTATTGTCAAATTGTAATAAAACCTAATTTGTTTGCTGGCTTACTTAATAAAAACCAAAGATGACATTTAACATTGTACTGGCTAGATTGAAAACAACAAGCATCTTCTTTTAATTTACCGAAGAGTAAAGTAATCCTTTCAAGCCATAAATTTGATGAATGTCAGTAAAAATAAAATGTGTATATAGTTTCCTGAGTGCTGAAAAACTAAACCTCTGTATGTGACCTCACAGTAAAACTGATTTAGTGCAGGTTCAAAAGTGCATTTCTATTTTGTGGTTTTGTTGTCGTCATTTTTGTATAGTTTTTTTTTTCTTTTTCTGTTTTAATTTTTATTTTTCTAATGTTACCACAGTCTTAGGGAAGTAAGAAAAAAATCACAAACTTCTTTAAACAGTAGACTCACAGCTTACACTGAGTTCTGTATTCAGGTGATTCTTTTCCTCTCACGATAACTTTTTTTTTCTTTTTTTTTTTAACTCCAGTGGTACACATCTTTGTACTTCACATATTGAACTGCATGTATAAATATGTCTGCTTTTGATTGATAAAATGTTAACAGTTTACAATATCTTGCAGGGTGTCTTCAGTTTACTTGTGTTGTGCTGACTTGAACTATAAATGTTCACTACATGTAAAAATTACAAGCTTTATTGATAAATAAGTTTGTTTACATGCATACAAAGAGGTATACATACAGTTTGTTACTTCAAATGGCATTACAGTTCAATAATGTCATTTAATGAAACTTACTTTAATAATTCACAAAACCACACCCCTAAATTGATACATAAAAAAGAGATATTAGGGGTTACAAGCGTAGTATTTTATTTCTGAAAAGTACCATAAGATGAATCTGTGCTACATAAAAGTCTCAAGCAGCCCTTTATTAGTTCCTCGTTGCTTTCCTTATTAACTATGCAAAAATATGTGGACCTAATTGCAGTGCGTTAACATAGTACCCACTGAAATGCAAATCAATATTTTGACTAAAGCAAAGCAGGAAAATAGCCCATAGAGCTAATCTCTATAGTTTGAATATTCATGGTGAAAAAGCAAATCTGGGATTCAGAACATTAACAACATGCCTCTGTGAGTTCAGAACAGTACAAACCACTGACTCGTGCCACATGTTCAGTACCAGACTAAAAGCACCCAATTTTAAATATTTATCCAGCTAACGAGTTTAGTTTAAACTTAAATTAGAAAGGTTCATGGAACACTGATACAACTTCTACAACTGGAGTTTTTAAAATCTAAGGGGGGAAAGATTTTACTTTGTGGTTATGAAAGCTTTAAACGTCAATACTAACTGAGCAAAACAGATCTATAACAGATATCTGCTCTGTATGAATACATACGAAAGATGACTGGAAACATTTGCAAACATACTTAAAATTAAAGGACATTTCATAAAGGAACTCAGACAGTGTTGGTTTTAAAGGTTAATGTCAAAGTTTCAAGCACTCAAGAGTAAATGAAGACTTCTAGTTATTATGACAACTCAATTTATATAAATTGACTAAGTCATAACCACTTTTTGGTTGGCTAAAGTCAATTAGTTGTGGTTTGACTTCAAATGAAAATGACTTCTCGATGTCCATTTAATGATTCCTTTCTGAGAATTTAGCTCAATTCTGTCCAGTGGTTCATAAGATATTTTGGTAACAGACAGACAGTGTTGACACCAACAGTTAATGGCAAAGTTTTAGGCAAAAATCATCACAATACGTAAAGCTCAACATATATGTCTGAGAACGATGCTCAGCTATGACCAAGTCAAATTATCGATCAAGAGTTTCATTAAAATCTGTCCAGTGGTTCACGAGTTACTTGCTAATGCTGCATAGAAACACAAACACAAAAGCATTATCATCACTTTGCCTTTTGATGGTGGATAAGAAAAATCTTCACAGAAGCATTTCCCATTTTCCTTTATTTGTGAATATTTGGATGTTTTACATTTGCATTCGAACATCTAAACATGCTCTCCTAGATATTTTCATAATGGCCTTGGATGGGATGCGACTGGGTGTTTCCTGCTTCTTCAGGAGTATTTAAGACCTCTGAAAAGAGTTCAGGGAAGAAAACTTCAAACAAACTCAGGATGAAGTCAGCCACTCTTACGTTCCTCCTCCTCTCAGAGTTCTTCCCTTCAGCTTTCTGTGCCACCTTTGGAGTGAATATTTATGTATCTGAGAAGATGACGTGGTCAGATGCCAGAGCATACTGCAGAAAGCATCACACCGACCTGACTTCCACTGACAGCCAGGAGGAAAGTGAAGAACTCCTAATGTTACAAAAAGATGATGATTCCAACAATGGCTGGATTGGGCTCCACAAAGATGATAATGGTACATGGAGGTGGTCAGGAGGGAAGAATACTTTGTTCCCTCTCTGGATATCACTGCAGGAACTATTTGTTGATCGCAGCTGCGTGATACAAAGTGAGAGAGGCTGGCAAATGAGAAACTGTGAAGAGAAATTCCCATTCTACTGTTTTCAGAGCAGCCTTGTTCTGGAAAAAGAAAAGAAGAGCTGGGAGGCAGCGTTGGAGCACTGTCGCAGCCTGAGAAAGCAGCTGATCAGCTTGTCCTCTGAATCTGCTCTGAATAAAGTTCTGCAGACCAGCAGGACAGCTCTGACAGCCCAGGTGTGGACTGGCCTGCGCTACCTGGGCAACAGCTGGCTGTGGGTGGACGGGGCTTGTATGGGGCACCAAACCTGGTGCCGAGAGGGGATGTCACAGTGTCCTGCTTCAAGTCACCACTGTGGCGTCCTCTCACTGGAGGGACAACAGCTGGACAGCTGGGACTGTGCTGACAAACTCAACTTTATTTGTTATTGAAGTTTTTCATCCTAAAACATGTAACTGAGCCCTGTTAGCTGTGGTGAGGAGATCCCTGCGCTCTGACAATATACTAGCATTTGCTGGTGTAGGTTTTTATTTAGACAAAATATAAAAATCTCAGTAGAGCAGCTTTTGATATAACAATGTTTTGATACATATAGAGCCTTAATATACTGTAAAATTATTTTGATTTAACTGTAGCCCAATTGTGTGGATATCACTAATTTTTCAACAGAAATACGCACTTTTGTCTTTTGTGCTTGTTCTCATTTTCCACTTCATGTAAAGATTTTCAACTTTAATAATTCACCAATAATGAGTACAAATACATAATAAATTCAAATGGAACTTGACTTGTGTTTTCATTTTAAGAGGCAAGAAGTAAAGTATTTAGTTGAATTTTATATTGACCAATGCATTTACAGCAGTTAGGTCTTGTTAGAAAATGTCAAATTATGTCTTTGATTGCTTAAATAATAATTATAATTAAAGGATTACCATTCCTTTGAAGGAATGCGTATCACCCACTGCCATTATGGCAGAATTTTAAATTATAATCATCTTATGTTGAAAAGGGCGGAGCTGTAATCCAAACCTTGAAAAATAACATTATGTGCAGTCTCATGCCATAGAGCTTCCATGATCTGGAGCATGTTTTGTGAATGACTGTTAGCTAGTACTACACCAAATTTTAGCTCAGCATCTGTAAATTTCACTGCGATAATGGCATTTTTGTGCAGTCTAAAGTTGGCCATCTTAAACTGGGCTGCTTCCAAAAGATAATCAGTTGCAGAGTTCAACATGATTACTTCCTGAAAATTTCATTAAAATTTGTTTAGTGGTTCATGTGATTTTTTGCTGTTAGTACAGACTAACAATCACGCACACACACAGGAAAACATTTTTGCATATAGCATGCAGTATAGTACGTTACATGCATGAGTACTGAATCTGTATTAAAAAATTATATAAAATAGAATAATGATTTTTTTTTTAAATAAAATCCCATGTATTGTAAAATCCTTTTTTAATGTAAAAAAATGAAATCTGGAATTAAATTTTCTATTTCATCAGAACATAACTCTTCAGAGGTTGTTTCTCTTAGTAATGGTGTAGTACTAATGCCAGGGAGTGTCTTGAGACTATAAAAGCCACGACCTGTTGGCTCCTGAAGGCCACGAGGACTCAGTCTCACAACATATGGCTCCAAGGTCAGCTGTCACTCTGGGAGCAGATACAAGTACACAGGAGGGTAAGACTGGGTGTGTCTGAAGCGTGGCGTGTTGCGTGTGTTTGTGTGTAGTTCACACAGCCACACCAAATTAAGCACTCCAGTCGTACTCAGCTGAAGTGACCTTTTCCAGCCCTTGTTGTTACTCTGACAGCCTATACATGCCTGCTGTAATGGTTCACTTACCAGGCCTGCTGAGCCAGAAGCTACCACTGTCTGTACGGCTGCTTTAAAAAGCTGAGTGGGAGCAAAGGTCAGCGTGCGGTTTGCTGGGAGCAGATCAGCAACGAGCCAGTCACAGTCCGCTACCTGCAAACATCCAAACAGAGAAAAATGTCAGCGATTTCACACAAACGATGCATCGAATCTTCTTAAAGACGTGTATGCTGCTGATAAATCTTGTACAAGTCAAATTAAAGGCCGAGTTTTCCTTGAAGGCATGCATATCGCCCACTGTCTTTCATGCCACAGACTGAGATCATCTCATGTTGAGAAAGGCAGCCATTTTGGTTAAACATGGAAAATAATGGAATGCACATCTAATGCAATACCACAGAATGTCACACTGGGAGCATGTATTGTGAATGACTACCAGATACTACCATACCAAACTGTAGCTCAATATCTGTAAAACAGCCTCTGACTGCATGTAATCTGCAGAGGATCGAGTGCATCATATGGGTTTGCAGTGAACTGTTGTAATGTTTTTACGGCAGTTTTCTCCGCCTGAAGTGGTATTTTGCTATTATCTAAATAATATTCGATCCAAATGTTATTTAGATAATTAATTTTCCAACAACAACCAGTTAATTTACCAACAAGTCCTTAAGTGTGTTTATTCCTCTCATCATGGAAAACAAGTCCTGTGAATTTGGAAACATTTGTTCTTCTTTTGCAAAAGTTACCAGGGGGGAACCAAATATTTCAGCCGTCTGAAATAATCGGTTCCCCCTCTAAAACATGGGACAAAAAGTTATTCAGTTGTAGGTGAACATCCAATGATTACTGTCTGCAAAATGTACTGGAATGTGTCCAGTGGTTATTAAGGTAACCGAATGGTACACAAACACACACAGAAACTAAAACATTGTAATCTACCTTTGCCTTTCAGCGCATGCAATAAAAACGTTGCAGCTGATACATTTTGACAGGTAGCAACTAATCACAAATAGGTTTAATGCACAGAGGGGAAAAGGGAAGAATTAAATAGTCTGTTTCCTGCAAAACACTATTTGTACTCTGTCTCCATCTACTGGGGCTCCCTGAGCCAACAGTCTGCTGGTAAACATGTTTTCCTCACCCCAAAACTCTGAGCAACGTGTTGTTTCCAACTCATTGTGTAATTTTTGCGTAAAGAAAAGAGGCGGGTTTTATCTGTGTAAAAAAAAGGCCCATTCTTGGACTCATCCAGAACGAGACACGTCCTGTAAGTCTGACTCCGCATACGTGTACTTACCGAAAATACTCTGAGGGTTTGCATGACACTCGGATCAGTTCACAGACAAACATTTCGACTTGAAACACTCGGACATGCACAGGTGTCATAATGAGGGCCGCGTCCCACTTTGAAGACCTGCTTTTGCGCATGCTCGTTACAACCAGTTTGCAAAATGGGATTCAGTCCTCGTCATCACACTTTTGTTTTTCGAACCAGTCCAAGTTAAAAAAAAATGTCTGTCGTGAAATGTTGACATGGCCCTAATATATGGGAGTTTTGGGAACTGATACGCTTAAAAAAATAAAAATAAAAACAGTTACGTAAGCAATCCTAATTACCGTAAGGGGAAAAAAGGAAGAGCAGACATTACCGTATACTAGAGAAAAAGAGAGCATTTATTTTCCGGTTTTATAGGTGTTGACTGCATGCACCAGATTGACATTTGAATGTTCAGTACACTCGTTGTAATACCAAACCCAATAGAGCCAACAGAGTGCTTTATCATGTTTATATTTTTCTAATTTTATGATTAAACCTTTTCATTGAGCACACGTGATGTTTCACTGCCATCTGCTGGAATAAAGGTGTCATTGAATTAAAGATAATTGTGCCATATGAATATGTGTGTTTATCTTTTCATAGTTCATGGATCATTGTGCTTTATAAAACTATTTTGCAAGGAATAATAGAAAATGATACTAATAATTTTTAGTAGATACTTGACATAGGCCCAGAAAGTTCGAGCCTATTATGAGACTACTTCATTGTGCAGGAAGTACAATTTAACAGTCTGATGGTTTTGACCTTTTCCTAAGCCTAATTAAGTCAAAATGAATATTGAAAACTGGTTTATAATCTAAATTATAATTAACCAATTAGCCTGTCTGAAAACCAACCCTGGCATTATTATGATTTTGTGCAGAAGCAGGGATTAATAATGTATTTTTAAAAGTATGTGATGACATATACAAATTAAAAGCCTAGCATTTTTGATAAAATGCACAATGCCTCCAGCTTCTAATGTCAGAGTTTTAGACAAAGATCATTTGATGTCGGGGACTGATGAAATTGTAGCTGTTTCTGATGTTGGCAGATGTCACGCTCAGAAGATGTGTTGTGAATAACGCTCAGCTACAACCACATCAAATTTTTGCTCAGTGTCTGTTAAATTTGACTGTTAAATCTGGTAAAAACTGACTGAAATGAAGGGATTTTTGTGTTTTATAGGGTAAGCTGGCTGTGGTGACCATCTTGAATTGGGTTGGCTCTAAAATTTACACTCATTTATCCATTTTATGAAAGTTTCATTAAAATCTGTCCTGCACTTTATTAGATATTTTGCTAACAAACAAGCAATGTTGACTCAAATTATGTAATGGTGAAATTTTAAAACAAGATCTTGCATAATCCGTTGGCGCTCAGAATATGTGTTGGAGATGAGTTTCAGCTACTTTCACACCCGGTTTTCGGTTCATACGTTTAAAATTCTCTGAGTTTTAGCCATTTTTGTGTTTTTAAGGTCAGCCGGCTGTGGCAGCCGCCTTGAATTGGGTTGACTCCAAAAGTTAATCAGTTGTAGATAAGCACCTAATGATCAGTATCTGCAAGTTTCACTAAAATTCGTGCAGTGGCTCTTGAGATATTTTGCTAACAGACACACACGCAGAAAAACATTCGACAGCTCTAAGGGTATTATATCACATTTTGTAACCAAACGTTTTTTTTTCTTTCTCTCTTTTTTTATAGCCTACACCTAAAACAACACCAGGCTCGGCACGACATCTGGCCGTTGCGTCAGAGAGAGGTGGTTTACGGTAAAAGGGCGCTCATTTCCATGTGATCTCAGCGATGTTTGTAAACATGCGTCAGCCACATGTGATTGTGAGCGATGAGGAAACGCTCTCCGACGGCTCGGCCAATCAGCGAGCGGGGGAGTGTCAAGGGCGGGGCTTCCGTGTTGCGCTATGGAAAATCGTCAGGGGATACACCGAGACAAACACGCGCTCCGAGATTGATAATAGAGACAATAAGAGCGAAACGGGAACCGGGTAGACCCAAAGCGCGCAGCCGAGGCCCGGGTCCGAGAGGTGCCGGGGCCAGGAAACGGCTGGAGAACGGGCTCGGGCTGAACACGTAAGTTATTTATGTCATTACACTGGGCAGAGCGATTGCGTATGTTGCGTAGAGAATACCACTCTGTAATTCATAACCACCGGAGTGCTGGGATGAAAAGGTAAGAATCAAAGCCTAGAGGCGCTCCTGAAACTAGGTTAAAGATTAATTAAAAGGGATAAAAGTATCCACAGTCGTGTAGAAATCGGGAGCCTGCCAATGCGAGCGGCTGCAAACACTTTTTAAACATCCGTAACGTTTCGCCATCGATGTGACAACAGGTAAATGAAACTGCGTCAGCGCGAAGTCAGACGAGCCACACGAAATCCGGTGGGAATTTCCGCTGCGATGGACGGACGCGGCGTGACAGCGGCGTTTTGGCCGCCCCGAAAACTCGACTCGAGTCCGATTTTAGCGAGAAAACGAGGATGTAAACAAAACGTGGGCTCGGCAGGGATGGCGTGTCAAGGAAGAGCTCGGAATAGGATGCTGCGCAAGAGATGGATAGTGCGTAATCCTGCTGTGGGGAGAGGACGATGTTACGCAGTGCATATTGGAGCGATCATTTACCGCCCCGTGGCCTTTAGGGCCTTAGTTGTTATTCGAGTTCGCTCACTTTAGTTTTTTCCCATGAAAACACTCTTATACTTGACGCACTTATCAAATATTTAGTGGCAGATCGACGCGGGAGGGTTTTCTCTTGATTGCAGGGGAAACGAGAGCTCGAGCTTCAAGCATGACGCAGTTTTATTTGTGTTTCAGGTGTCAAACATGATTTCTGCTGCGTCACACAGATCCCACCGGTCCCAAACACTGATCTGGCGTTATAGTGCGCACTTGATATGTTGAAAACAAGCTGCGCTTCCCGAACATAGGGGGCGCTGTTGAGCAATACGCTCCTTGAGCTAAATCACCAGCTGTGAGAGGATGTTGACACGGAAGAATCCGTCATTATCGCCCGCCGCAGAAGGCGAAGGCGGAGCAATCATGTTTTTGCCTGGTCAGTGAGGACAGTATCTGATGAACCACTGGATGGATTTGATTCAAACTCTCATCAAATAATCACTGGAGGAACATCTACAGCTGATGGTGTTTTTGATTAAAGCTGAGCGACTTAAATTTGCCGTGGTAGTAGCTGAGACTCATCCCAAAAAATGTTCCCGAAGCAAGATCTGTTTTTTTTTTTTATTATTATTTGCTAGTGACTACTGGGATCAACTCTGTCTGTTTGTTAGCAAAATATTTCATGAACCACTGGAGGGATTTTGATGAAACCTTCAGAAAGGAATCATTGGAAATGCCTCTCCAACTGATTAGGTTTGGAGTCATCCCAGTTCAAAATGGCCTCCACAGCCAACTCAACTTATGAAATACGAAAATGGCTACATGTCAGCCAATTTTACAGATACTGAGCTGAAATTTGGCGTGGTAGTAGCTGACAGTCAGCCCCAACACATCCTCTACGTGCTAAACATTGTGCAAGATCTTTGCCTAAAACCATGGACATCAACCATGCTTGTCTGTTAGTAAAATATCTCAAGAACCACAAGATTGATTTTAATGAAACTCTCAGAAAGTAATAGGTTCATAAACGTCTGCAACTGATTAACTTTTCGATTCACCCCAATTCAAGATGGGTTCCATCGCTAGTCAAGATGAACCAATACAGAACTGGTTTTACAGATATTAAGCTAACATTTGGTGAGGTGTTAGCCGAGTGTCATCCTCAACACATCGTCAGAGCGTTATCCGTTGTGCAACATCTTTGCTTCCAAACTTGCCACTACCTGTCGGAGTCAGCACTGTCTATCTGTTAGCAAATGAAATCATGAACCCTAGGACAGATTTTAAACTCCTGACACTTGGAGTCAGTCCAATTTAAGATGGCCGATCAGCTAATTGACCTTTTCCGACAGATAAATGGCCAGAAGGGACTCAAACCCACAGTTAACGAGGTAAAGTTTGTGTGGTTGTAGCTGAGAGTCATCCTCAACACAAACTTCATTCATTAACACATCCTGTGAGATGGAGCAGATAGCTGGGGCAGCCATTTTGAAATTAAACTCTGGCGGGCGATATGCATTCGGTAAAGGAATGCTAGGCCTTTAATTGCTTTTAATTTTTTTTGCCACCTGGAGTCTCTTTTAACACTTTCTTTACTGATGAAATTTCCAAATACAACAAAGTTTTAGTTTTTTTTTTTTCACGCTGAGCTGTAATTTTGCACCGTTGGAGCCTTTTAGCAGATTCGTCACTTCCGAGCTTGTAACGCGCCCCTGCCGGAACACAACAGGACTCATGTGATGACACCATCGTGATCTACCAGGCCCTTTATCTGCCCTCCCATGTCCGCGGTTCAGGAAGGTGCTGCTCTCCCTGCCAAAAAAGACAGCAGGCGAAGCGCTTCATCACCCCTAAGGTGAAAATGAGGCGCAGGAAGAGCTAACTCCATCCTGTCGAGTGGATTTGTTCAGTCATTAGGTGAATCACCAGCGAAGCTCAGGAGTTGCTAAACCACTGTGCAAATGTAAGGAGAGTGTCAGAGAGAGGAGGGGACGGGAGAGGAGCTTTAGAAGTTTAATTATGTGTACTGAATAGAAACTTGACTCCCGGGGGGAATGTTATTATGCCAGCATTGAGCCAAACATATAAAGGTCCTGGGAAGATGACGAAACCGATCAGTGACAGAGCTGGCGATGTTATTACTAGTGTTTATTTGCATTTTGCCTAAAGTACAGATTAGATTTTATACTTTATATCAGACGTCCTGACCTGCCAAAGTTTGTCAGGATCTGTTTTACAGAATGCGAGGATCATGCTTTGTGTAGCCGTAATGTTTACCAGGAGTTCTGAGCCTCAACAGCGGAACAAGTGACCCACTTTCACAAACAAGGAAACATGACCTCAATAGTTTTTTTTGTTATTCTTTTGGGGACATGTGCTGCCTCTCAAGTCAAACAAAAACAGACCTTTTACCTCACTTTATTCAGAGTTCTTTGGGGGTAAAATTAGCAGTCCAGAACTACAAACCCATTCTTGCTTTTCCAGCTGTCGCAGTAAAACATCGTTAATGTTAATGGATTCAAACTAAACGGAACAAAGGAGTCGACTTTTGAAAGACAAGAGGCCATATGCTCAAGAATGTGTTTACAGCAAGAGGCCAGCGTTACCTGTAGCCTACATAAACCATCAGGGAAAATGGCAAGCGACCCACTGCCTCTTAAAACAGATTCCTCCTATGCACAGATTATAGAATGGGAAGTGGCATCGAGCCGAGAGATGACAGTGCTAAAATTAAACTCGGAGCACTGCTGGCCTTGCTACATGATGATGTATTAATAGACAAGTGTGAGGCAGCATTTGTTTGCTGTAAAACACAGACAAAAAGTGCAGGAAGTGGCTGTGGTCTGACCCAAAACTCACCTCTTGTCTGTATGGATCAGATTCCTTAAATACGCAGCGTGCGGCAAAATGATTTTGTGAAATTCAGAATTTTTGTTTCTTTGGTGTTTTTATGTTCGTGTCCAACCAGGTGTTCCTCGTCTTCGAAACGGAAAACCTAATTTACTTTCCAGAGATGCCCTGCAGCAGCCACTTTTAACTCATTGCGCCACTCTTGTTATCCACCAGACATCTGATATTTCCCAACAGGCAGAGCATAGGAGCCAAAACAGCGTGACAAAGTGTAAATCAACTCCTCCGTCTGTGGCATTTATTTCCTCCCATTGTGCGGTGGATCGGACAAACAAAGTGTCAGACTCATTGGAACATTTTAAGGCTTTCGCTTCTGCAAATATTTTGCAATGTGCGAGCCCCAAGGAGAAGATGACGCAGCGTAGAAGCATTTTTATGATCCAAGCATTTGCTTCCATCTAAATCTTTGTAACTCCACAGAGTTTGTGACATCACATCAAAAGCAGCAGAATGTCTAGAGCATCAAATCAGATTAGTGTGGATGCTGGGAGGTTTTTAACTGATGTTACCCTCATTTTAAATGATTCGAGTCATGCAACTTTGCATTGACTGCACAACAATTGTCAAGAAGTGGTTTGAAAATGCATTACCTTGATGAGGTTACTTCTCTCACTCCTGATAAATTAGGACCTATAATCTGTAAGAGGATTAACTTAACCACCTACCTTGTTTACACGTGCACCTATGTTCAGAGCTCCGCCTCACACTGCTGCACACATTCAGTGTTCCTTTAACTTCCCTAAACACTTCTTCTGGTGACATCATATATATATATATATATATATATATATATATATATATATATATATATATATATATATATATATATATCATGTTTGTTTCCTCTCTGCCGGATTCTCTGTTTAAAGTGGACATCCCATGCTGTTTGACGTGGCTCCAAATGAAACCAGTGGTTGTGTAACTCACTTCTGTTTTGTTTTTAAAGGGGGCCGATGCGCCTTTAACAAGCAGTGGATGGTCAGGTGACTTGGCAGAAAAAAAAAAATCTGCTCTGATGCAGTAGGCAGCCTCTGCAAGAACAACAGACTGTGAAAAAAGCTTAGAGTGAAAACAACAAGGGAGCATGGGAGAAGTAGGAAGTGGCTTACAAATACTAATGTTACAGAGGTCATCAGAATATACAAAATAAATAAATAAATAAAATGATGTAAGAATCCCTGCAGCCTGCACAAAACAAGAGCTACTTGTGTTACTCTTCAATCTGACTCTGCATTCCTATAAGTGGTGTGTCTCTTTATGAATTTTCTAATTTGACTACCAGTGCCTGAAATATAACCACCAAGTGCAAATGAAGAGGTTTTAGACAGCAAAACACTAAAGTGCACAAACTAAAGGGAAGATTAGAGACTGACATTCAGGAAAGTTGCCCCCAGTAAACACAAAAAAGGGTTCGGATTAGTTGCTGCGTCACATTTTCCCATCATCAGAGACACTAACAGGGCAGGACGGTGTGAAACATTTGATGCCAGACATAAAAATATTCATTGATTTTTTTTTATATATCAATTGTTTTAGGTTTGCTTTGTCGTTTCAAAACAAAATAGGAGACAATAACAGAGACAGTTCCCTGTAGGCTGCAGAATTTATTCAGATCTTTTGAATCTTTACCTATTTCAGGATCTTCACCACAGTCAGCCCCACATGGTCCGGGAACAGGACTGGATGCCTGAGGCTGACCCAGGAGAGGACACAGTATCTTACCTTGCCCTCCAAAGAAGTCTGCAGAGAGGTTCTCAGATCTACTTTCCACAGTATGATTCCCAGACAGTTTGTTACGCTCGTTTGCTACAACGCCCTGTCGTCCTGAGGTCTCGGCCCTCAGACGGGCTCATAACACAAGCTGCTGAGCTGAGGAGTATCTGTGGCATCAGCCCTGGAATAAGTCAGTCTTTCTTGGACAATTATGTGTTTGTAGCACACTAAAAATTGTGAAAAAAGATTTATTTTCACTGTGCAAAAGAGCACCATAATTAACCTCAAAGACTGTCTGAAACAACCTGCAGAGTTTTGTATTTTGTGGTTCTTTCAAATCATGTTTTTTTCTCAGTGTTTTGTTTAGTATATTTGAAAAAACCATAGTCCTATTCACTGAAGTATTGCAAGTTTTCTCCAATAACTTGCAATATATATATATATATATATGGTGATGTCAGGAATGGTTGATGTCAGGAAATGCTTTTCTCCAATAACTTACTATATATATATATTGCAAGTTATTGGAGAAAAGCATTTCCTTCACGGAAAATTAAATTAATGTCAGTTAAACTGTAATGAAAGGAAATGTGTTAACTGACAGGTCAATACAGCTTTATTATAATCGTACGGATTTGTCATAAAACATGTTAAAAACTGATTATGATACTTTTTGTTTTTCTCAGATCTGGACAGAGCTGTGGACATCTTAAAGTCATCCTCCCCAGGGAACCGGTTTCAGATGGTGTCTTAGAGTCTAAAATCCCATCTAGCACCATTTGAAATCGGTGTTCTTGAGCGGGAACAAACTTCAGGATTGAAGCCCGGATTTGCAGCTTCGTAGCATTGTTTGCATTTATACATATATAAATTATACATATAGGTACACATCCATAAAATCTGATTTTAAAAAACAAAACAAACACTAACATTGCTCCTGTTGATGCATCACACATCTTGAGGATGTTTGTGTAAAGCAAACAGGGTTGGAGTCCGGTCCTCAGACCTTTCGAACCCCCCTCCTACCAAGGCTGACCGTTTTCTTCTGGTGTTTAGAGTTCCCATCATGTCTAGCACCATTTGAAATCGGTTACAATGTGGAGGGACAGTCAGCTTCATGATGCAGACCCTAAAAGCGCCAGAAGATGGCAGCATTGCACTTTAAGTTCTTTAGGTATTCGGGGCTCCCAGGTTGGAAGAATCCTCGCAGCAGTGAAGGAGTTCCTGAAAGGTCATGCGTAGGTGAAGCCTGCCAAAGTTTCTGGAGGAGAAAAGGACAACCTTTGAGCTAAAGAGAGGTTTTGTTCCACAGTTCCTTTCCCTGTTCCACCTTGCTGCAGCCCTTCAGCCTTAATGTCTGAGAGTTACAGCTGCAGCTGGGGTTCCCTTCAGGAATGACAATCCATTATTAGGTTCAAAGTTTCAGGAGGGAAAAGATTATACTCTTCACATCAAAAAAATTAATTTTGCTCACACAGAACCTTGATTTAACATAATAACTTGACAATTTGAACCATCTTTGTGAGCAAACTGTAAAATATTCTAATCTGCATTAAAGTCATTTTGTTTTTGCATTATTATGTAAATTGTCATTTTCACATAATTAGTCATCATGATTATGTTCCTGTAGTTTGGTTTTAGGAAAGAGAGACAGATAAAAATGGGCTTTTAATAGCTGCTTATCATTTTTCCTGCTTCAGAGCGGAAGTAAGCCTTTTGACATTCTGAGCGTTCAGCTCATTTAAAGCCAGTCATATTTTAAGACATTACTCCCTGCTGCTGTCACCATTTATTACACAGATAAGGAGCTGAATAGGGGCTCATTTTATCCTGAAACAATAAGCCCAAACCATAAACTCTTATCTTTAACTTAGCCCCAAACTGTCATTTGCATTATTACACACGTCTTTTTAGGAAATGATTAACTTTTTTAATGGTGTGAATGTTGAATCAACATTCATCCACACTACAGTGATCCTGTTTCTGTTTTACAATCAAATTACTTCTGCAGAATTTGTTCTGTTTGAACTATTCAAATATTTGTTTCTTTGGGAATAGTGCGTTATGACTTTGTTCTTGTAACTTTTGTACATTTATATTTAAATATATATATATGTGTATATGTGTATATATACACAGAGAGAGAGAAAGAGGAGGACTCTTTAAATTCTTCAAAACCTTTGCGCTCTTTAAAATCTACTTCAGCATTCTTTCTCCGCTCTTTACGCATACTTCATGTCTTTATGCTCCGTTTTGATTTTTGCTTTCTTTAAGTCTCATTCTTCCTTTCGTCTTGTGTTCTTTTACTTGTTTTAAGGGTGTTTTATGTTTTTCTTTGCATCCTATAAGTCTGGGTTTGCTTTCTTTTGTCTCCTTATACTTTTCCCGCCATTTCTGTTTGTTCCTGTGCTGCTTGTTTCTCCTTCTTCTTCTACAAATATTTCAGCTAACACTGAAAGTACAGCTATTGTTCAAGTCACTTTCAATTTCATCAAAGTCAGCTTTCACACTGCATTTATGGTGAAAATGCAGTTTCTTCGGTTGCTTGAATAATTTAAATCATGTTTTAAAAGGTTAATAGCAGGTTAGTTGAAAGAAACTTGTGAATCTTAAAAGTTAAACAAGTAAACTTAAATATATTTTGTTTTCATGTTGCCTGTTGTCCTATTTATCTACTTATTAACTATGTAAAAGATGCAATCTGTCTTATATCTTAGATGAAGAAATAAAGAACATTTTTTAATCAGTAAGTCTTGATTGTCTGTCTTTTTGTGATCATAGATCGTCCTTTCATTTAACAGACATCCTCTCAAACCTTCTGTCTCCTTGGTCCAAAACTAAACGATAAGAAGCAAAACAGCTTCAGCTACAGAACAAAACTTCACTTGTTTTTGTTTTTTAACCTTTTTTGCTCCTAGAACCTCATTTGACTCTGTTGCCCCACAGCAACTGGAGAGGTCTCCTTACAGATTTTTTTAAAAATCCCCTGATATTTTATCCAACAATGTAATGGGTACGACACTACCCAAGCTGGTTACATCACGCTGCAGTGTTCTAATAAATCCACAATACTTGCTCTGTCTCTCAGACAGCCTTAAGTGTTTAGTTGTTGTGCTGAAATGATGGAAATCACTGAAAGGTGAAGGGATCGAAGGGATTAAACCTCCACGTCCAGCACAGCACTATTTTTATCTATAAAGTGTGCAAGAAACCATGCAGACAAATTACAGGGAGTGTGTTTCCATCTTTCCAAAATATAAACAGTGTCAATCCATTTCTAATCTTACTTCATGTATGTGAGTCATAGGGAGTGCCTAAAGAAAACATGAGCTCATCCGCAGCATCGGTGATCTTCAGTGCCATCAGTGCCTGTTTCACAGGGTGTTGTTTCTTAACGTTCCACTCAGAGTTTCCACCAACAGCAGCTGAGTGAGCAGCTGGTAAAATGACATCTTGGTCAAGCACATATTTTTGAGAAAATACATATAATCATTTACAAATGAGTCAAATCCTAAAGCATTAAAACATCAGTGGTTTGATGAGTTCAGTACCTCCTTGGTTCTATTTATCACCCGTCACCAAACAGAAAGGCGCAGCAATGTTTTCACCAATGTTTCTGTGTCAGTATGTTACCATTTCAATGAAACTTACAGAAAGTAATCGCTGGTTGTGCATTTACAACTGACTAACTTTTGAACCTGATTCAAGATGTCTGCCACAGCCACTTGGAGACACAAAAACAGCCACTGACCTAAAATTTGGTTTGGTAGCAGTAAATACTGAACCCTGACACAGATTCTACAAGATCTTTGTATAAAAATTTGACATTAATTGCTTGAAGTCACCTCTTTCTGCCTTTTAGCAACTTATCTCTTTTAAGAGCCACTGAACAGATTTTAATGAAACATTTAAGAAATAATCATCGGATTTATCTTTTTAAGGTTTGACCAAAACACTACAACTCTTAGCATATGATGATCTCTGTCTAAAACTCTGGAATGGAAGGCGAAAGGGTGTTAGTCATTCCTTTTAGGAATGCTAAGCCTTTAATTCTATTCAGTTGGTAATGGGATTTACTTCAGTGTCAAAAAACAGACAGTAAAATAAAACAAATCATGTTCCGACTTGTGAGTTCCAGGTAACGTTTAACCATCAACCATCACTTCAGACAGTATAATAGCATGATTTTGCTACATCAACAAACACGGCTGCTCAACGGGAAAGCGGGCTAGTTTTAAATGAACATTTGTTGCTTGGATGCTCACATCCAAATCAGATCAGTATTAGACTTTTATTGCAAACATAAAGACTGAGACATAAAGCTTCTGATGATGTCTTCTGAAGTTAAATTTCAAGGAGGCTTTAGACTAAATGTTTAAATGGCTGAAGGAAAACTTTACGGCACTAAAACATTTCCTCTGAGATAGCATGTGTTTAGGATTATAGGGTATCCATGTTTAACATCTGTTTCTGATCGTTCTCTGAGTCTGCAGTGGAAATCGTTTAAGCCTCGTTCGTCACGAGCTTGAAGATTTCCACCCGCTCTTCTCATGAGAATGAGTCACTCACAACAAGGTCTTTCCCCTTAATTTATTTCTTTTTTTTTGTTTTTTTACCGCAGCAATAATGAGCCAAAACAAGACCACACCACCCTTTCTGTAACCATGAGTGATTTAATAAAGAACTGAGCCATAAAGCCTTTTGTTCCAGATGGGCTGGGCATGTTCTCCATAAAATACAACAAATATGAACTTGTGTGTGTGTGTGTGTGTGGGTAACTCTTCTTGTTTTCCTCATCAGTTGAACTGCATCACTTCCTTGCTCTGAGACCCTTTGCCCTCATGTTTAACTGGAAGAGGGTTATGGTTTGTTGCACGGGGGCATTTCCTCCTGTTTGTGTCTGACAGAACATGAAGACCAATCATGCTCCAGTGAGTGATAAATGGCTTGGACTTGTATAACGCTTTATCAAAGAAAGAACAGAAGAGATCTTTATGTATTTTTATGTGTAAAACATTTGTAAGTAACCAGAAGTCCTAACAGCCAGCTCCTGAATGAGCTGAACGTTTTGATATAAGAAACAGCTAAAATCGCACAAAGTCTGCAGAAGTAGTTAGATTTCAAAAAGCACACAGATAAATAAATAAATTAAAAAACAGGAAATCAGTGTGAATGCTGACTCAGCATCTCAGACATGAAGTTTACAACATCAAACTTTAATAATATTTAATCTGACAAATTGGTTTTTAAAATATACATCAGAGAAATAAGAAAAGTGCATAAAACAGTGAATTATTTTAAATATGAGGAACTTGTGTATCACAACAGACCATAAACCAAAGCAAACATTTAAAATAAAGCCACCAGAGAAGCTGAAAACTTTTGTGTCCTAAATCTTTAAAGATATGTAAAACTTAAAGAACCCTAAAATACCGACACAGCGGATGGATGGAGTCATCGCCGCCTTTTTCCTGTCCTTCACAAACAGGAAGGAGCCTCAGTGGAAAGTGAACAGGTGACGAGTGACACATCACTGTTGGGACTGTGAACTCTCAGCTCCAGGTTTTAGGAATTTCAGCTGTGAAAGAAACGATAACCTTGAACTGTAATTCTCATAAATGACTTTCTAAAACTTGTTATTTTGGGAGTCGTTTTTACGGTATCTGACAGCAGGAACGGATGAGAACAAGCGTGAAACTGTGACTCTGCAATGGAAAACTGTTCGAAAAAGGCAGTGAGATAAGGAAAGTGGAAAACCTCCTGAAACAACAGTACCAGTTTTCCTTGTTTCATTCAGGTCTTTTGTATTTTCACTTTATGTCCTGGAGCAGTTCTGGACAAAGGACAACTGAAAATACAGAAAGGAACAATAAAGGTTGTTATTTACAGTCCTGTTACGGTCAATAAAACACACATTTCTTCAAACCATTCCTTGATCTTTGGGGGGCTCAATCATCCACTGGGACACAATAAAAGTGTAAAAACCAGAAATGTTTTACAGTAAGATGAATGTGACTTTATAGAGGACATTTTTCCAAGTGATAACCTTTGAATTGTTTTGCAGAAACCTTTCCTCCTAACTGCAAAGTGGAACTCAAAATGTCACAACAACTAAAGAGCTCCTCACCCTGGAGGGGTTTTTCTTTAATTGTCACGAGTGTTTGGGTTTCAGCTGTGGATCTGTTACATGATGTATGCTCAGTGACAAGGGTGCTGCTAAAATCTATTAGCTCTACTGTAACACAAACCCCTGATTCCTCCTTTTTACTGTAAATGTCGGGTCTGCTGCCCGTTTAAATGTATATAATGTTCTATAAACTTCACTTGTGAAGCCTTCAGCCCATTACAGCTTTACATCTGCTGCAGAAACAAAAACAACTCGTACAGGTGAACTGTAAGCTAAAGATATTTATCTTTATGTAAAAAAAAAAAAACATCTCATGTGTTAGGAATTCAATTTCCTCTCTGGGATGTGTTCTTTCCTGCGTTGCCCTGACAGTTCATTCATCTCCTCCTCTTTTTCCTTCATCTAGTCCTCCCAGTCTTCATTCTCAGAAACACCCCTTGAAAAAAATAGAAACTTATGAAATATAGCCTTCATCAAATCATAGGATAGCCAACATAATTATAATAAGCTGCTGAGTGAAAACACAGGAATAATGTGGCTAAAACCAAGGCTTCTACAGTCGGACCTAAAGCTTCATGATCTTTTTTCCACATGATCAATTTCTTTTTTTCTTTTCTTTGCACGTCTTTCCGACTGTATGTTTTCATCTTTGAAGCAAACAGATGTTTGTAGTCAGCCATTTTAAAATGGAAACAAATGCTTGTTGGTATCAGTTAACTGTTGCTTTAAATCTAAACTATGTTTCAAATCAAAATTCATTCAACTTTCTAATGTAAATCAGTGTTTACAGACTCGATCCTTACAGTTTTACCCTGAATGGGTCCAGTGATCTCCATCATTAGAGGAGAGGGCTGACAGTGAAGGATGGTGGATGACTTCTTTGGAGAAAAACAGCAACTGCCTCCTCTCTGGTAATTAACTGTCGCTCTCCATAACTAAGATAAATAGCTAATCACTGCATGTCCTGTTGGTTCCCATGCTTTTACACAGCTAAAGCATCTTTTTAGGCAAAAATCTTTGAGAAAATTTGTAAGTGGTTCAGACTCAAGAACCCCCCCCAAACTAACAAATTAACCTCTGTCAGGAGCGGAGCCCGGGGTACAATGAAGCAGTGTCAACACATTTTGTTCCGCAGCTTTGCTCTGCTGAGGCCCACGCCCTCGATGGGACGGTGGTTTGATCCTGTTCTGTTTGGACAGTGAATGCAATCATTCAGGTTTTCTCCTGCAGAATAAAAACCTCTGTTTTTAAGAGTGGGGCGTTTAGTTATCGCTCTCTGCAGAAGGTGATAATGTTCCTGCCTGTGTTTGTGTATCTGTAACCAAAATATCTCTTCATGGAGAACATTATCACTGCATGGACTTCTACAAGGAGTTAACCTGATGTAAGATTACAATACATACATGGCTTTCATTCTGACAATTGTAAATATTGAGCTAAAATTGGATTTGGTAGTAGCTGAGTCTCATTCACAACAGATACTTTGAGCGTGACATCTCGCAGTATTGTACGATCTAGTTATTTTCAAGGTTACAACTCTATTATTCCTCAACAAGAGATGATCTTAAATGAAGATTTAGGCAGGAAAGGCGACGGAAGATTCTTTTAAAAATTGCTCAGCTTTTTACTCAACATTCATTTTTATATTTTGTATGAATGTTGTAAATGTTTTGTTTAATACACATACACAAGTTTTAGAATACAAAAGTGTTTTTATTTATGGTGAAAAACATTTTTTTCCATCCTTGGTTTTGAAATTCCCTCACATTCTTTATAGAAACTGGGCTTCTAGTCGCTTCATTAAAAGATAATAGAAACCTTCAGATTCTTTTCACATGAAAGACGTCCAACTGTTTTGCAGAGTTACTCAAAGAAAGCCAAAACAATAGACAATCATGAACAGAAACTCAGAAGGCGAGCACCAGATTGTATCTTTCTGAGCCACCAGTGCCGTCTGCAAACTGAAACAAGCCCATTGTGTGCTTCTTCAATAACTTCTCTTATGTTTCTGCCCTGATAAACCTGCACAGAACAGAAAAACCCAAAGATATCTAAATAAAAAAATATTAACTAAAACATTTTCAAAATAAAACTTTTACAAAACAACAATTTCAAAAAGTTTAGTTAAGTTTAGGACATAAATACTGCATACAAAATACATCACATATTTACACATTTCTGCTAGCAAATCAATATAAAATATACAAAAAGTGCTTTTAATTATTAGACTTTGACATGTCTTCTTAAATTATATATTATTCAGCAGGTTTGCGTGTCTTTTATACAAAGTGCAACGATAACTTGTTTCTTGTTTCCTGCGTGGATTTGAAAGGCACTTTGTTCTTCTTCTCTGGTGATGGCAGCTTTATCAGACTGGCGCTGCTCCAACTGCCCAGCTGGTTGGGACAGGAAATTATATGAAAAAAGTTGCATTTGAGTTTCATTTGCAAAGTGGTTACATTTGAAAACTGACAGCATTTTTATTTTGGCTTCACTACAAGTAAAATAAGTGACATTTCTGCTCAAAAAGTAAGAAGTAAACTGAAGACAAACAGAAAGAGTAAACATGTTTCTTTGGTATTTTTGATGATTTTGGTAACAAATGATGAAATGATGGATACCTGAATGAGGAAGGCAATTTAAAGGTTTTGGAAGTGTAATAACTCCGGCTTCAGGTCTTCTCTGGTGTCATACGAGCTATGGTGTCATGAAATAAGGAATTTGTTTGAGAATTACTGAGTTCTGTTAATTTGCTGTTAAAGGTTTAGTAGTTTACCAAACAGCGCTGTGAGCAAATCAGAAAGTTAAGCATCAGTCAGTAAAATTTCAACTAGTTTTGTTTTAAAACCTTGAATTTAAGCAATATGAAAAGCTTGTTGGTTATTATAATAAAGTTAATGAGACAGTTATGTTTAAATGTATCATCTGCCTGAATCAGAATAGTTTAGTTGAATATTAATAAAGATGTCATTCTTTAACTCAAACTTGCTCAGATAAAGAACTAAAATGGGAATCACAAAATTCACCAGCGTCGTTTTAAATGCTTTTGTTTTTTTAAAATACTTTCACTTCATTTCTTCAAAACAATAAAGTTTTGTTGACCAGAACAGATCATCTAACTTTCTGTAGTGACCCAAAAACTAAAACTCAGTGGATAACCTGAAACTGAAGAGTTTTCAGTGAATTTGTTGCTTCAGTGCAAGATTTGCTGTCAGAAATGGAGTCTAACATGCAACCAGTTGGACTGTGCGTTCATGCTCTGACTTAAGCAGCAGAATCATAAACTCTTTAAAGCATGCAACAATCAGTTTCTTACCCTTTCCTCCTCAGTTGAAATTTGTATAAAAACAACGCAACTACTGTTGCAACTGCAGCTACAAATAAAGATAAAGCATTTTTATATACACACAGTTTGAATTTCAACCACAAAACTGATTTATAGAAATTCCAAAAGGAAAAAAATCAGACATTACCTACTGAGACCAATGCCACGGTAAGTGGAAGAGCTACAGCTCCTGTAAAAAATAACAGCGCAGTAGAGTTAGTGAAAATGCACAACCAACACTTTAACCATCTTCAGTCACGAACACAACGACTCACCATTATTCTTGTTAGTGCTTAAAGTCTCAATATCCTCATCTGCAAGGATAAAACAGTATCATTAGTGATCAAACAATTTAAAGTACAATAAAACAGGACTGAATCAGTCTTCATCAGGAACATCATTACCACATAACATTCATTAAAAAAGAAACTTTCTTTCTACTTTAAATCATAATCCATACATGTGCTTGTATTTACAGTGTCATATTTGAGCTCGGTTCCAGTACAATCTGACATTTATAAAATATGTCTTATTAAACCTGAAACCAATCAGAAAAGCAGGCTTAGTGCCGTTTTTACTGCGGTTAAAAGGAACAGTTTGATACTTCAGAGAATACTCTGATTGAAAACACTTTCATATGAAACTACAGAACTCTACTGTTAGCTAAGGACAAGCCATCAGGACAAAAACAAGCAAACAAAAAACAGGAAGTTGTTTGTTTAATTATAGGATGTGTTGAGTCTGTGTGTTTCAAATTTCCTGTGACTCAAACAAAAAATGTACTCAACAAACTGAATGAAAAAGCACATTCATATATATATATATTAGTTCTTAGATGTTAAAGGGGTAAGAATGTGGTTAAACATTAAATAAAAAGACCTAAAAGCAGATATAATAGTCTGTACCACCTGTCTGTTGGTGTAGTTTTAGCTGCACACTGAAGTTTATTCTCAGAATAAATGTATTTTTGTCTTTTATGCAATACTTCTGTATTTATTGCTGTGATGTCCACAATAACCCCATCATTGTATGAACGCTAATTTAGAATTCACATGACTGTTTCCTGTCCCCCCGCCCTTGTATATTGTCCACGATCTACTTAATTCTGCATACTTTGTGCTATTTTAGCCATTTATACATTAACACTCTGGGCTCATTCATAAGATGGGTGTTACAAATTTTGGTTTTTGCAACTTTAATACTTTTGAAAATATTTTACTTTATTTATGAATATTTTTTCCCTAAAATAAAAATGTAAAACAAAAGAAAAATGACAAAAAGAAAAGTTCCAGAAGGTTTTTTTAAAGAAATGTTTGGATACCTTCGGATGAAGACAATAATTGTGACGTTACACTGGTTGTAGCAGCTTTTTCCTCAGCTGGCCATAAGTATCTGGCACCTTTCAAACAAAGTGATCAAGAAAATTCTTTTTTTGCATTTAAAAAAGATGAAAAAAGCTGGTGTAACTTCATAGCAACCTGCAAGCAGCATGCATGTGATAAAGTTCTGCTTGAGCATAATGTATCTACAGGTTTCTGATGGACACGGATCTGTACCTTGTTCTGACGTTGAGACAGCTGCAGGTGAACTGGTAATGACAGCTGTGTCTTTGTGAGTTGCAGATATGGTGGATGAAGTGGCAGAAGAGAGTGCTGCTGTGATATAGAACATAACCATTGTTGTCAAAAAATGGTGTCACATGCTTAAAAAAATGAGTGTTTGTAGCGAGAGAAAAAAAAACGTATTTATCACAAGACATTTTCAATCAATTTCTCAATTTGTTTTCAGATTTGTTTGCCTTTATATACCTGGTCCTGTTGATGTAGGAGCAGCTGATGTTGTAACTGTTGTTACCATTTTTGTGACTTTATCTTCTGTTGTCACACCTATGAATAACAACACTGCTACATTTATCAGAGTTAAAAATTTACAGTTCATTAGGCCTTAATGAAACTACAGGTGGGGCATGCATAAAACCTGGCATGCAGAATGTGCTGTGACGGTCATGCATCATGCACATGCATCCTCATTTACTTCTCATTATGCAGAAAAAAATGGGAGGAGAAATTCTTCATTTCTTTTTCATCCCATTGCTGATATTCAGTACTCAAACATTGTGGTAGTGAATGATAGATTTGACTTTTGACCAACTTTTTTGGGGAAGTCAACTTAGTCATCACGTTTAGGTGGTCAAGGGTGGAGTGAGTGATACAAACCACACAGGATTAGCACAGATGCAGTTATGAATAGAAAAATGTTGGTGTTAAAATGTGCAAGCTGTGTTTTAGTGTCAAGTTTCTCTAGTAAAACCAAGACAATGCCTTCAGAACACTTTGTGCTCCGTCTTCAACAGAATAACATTATACATGTTTTAAAATAAACAGCAAAGTCCTATCAAAGTTTCTTTTTTACTTCTAAAAATGTGTCAAGCTGCAGCTGGTATTTTGCATGTTTCAGTTAGGCTAAACATGGCAGCCACCACTTTGACAACCTTTTTGATAACATTTGCCTTTTGTGTTTATATTAAGACGCACATTCTGTGGATTCAAGGAAAAGCATTTAAAGGGGACTTATTATGCAAAATTCATTTTTTGCATGTTTTTGTATTTCCATTTGGGTAACTACTGCTTCTAGAAACAGTCCAAGTGCAAAAAAAAAATCATTTTTCCTTTTTTGACAATAAGTAAATGTTTTCTGGTGTCTGCAAAACGACCCGTTTCAGAAACCTCAGAATTGTTGCATCACAATCCTCGTTACCTAGCAACCTCAAGCCGAGCCCAGCCCCTCACCTAGCAACCCAAGTGGAGCTCCGCCCACTTCATTTCATAAAGATCATCATGTTTGTTCTGCTGGTTTTACTGCTGAACGATGTCTGCTGCAAAAGGAACATGTGTCCATGCATGTTCTCCCAGTCATGGAGAACAGAGCTGCGTGACTTCGTTTTATTTCTGATGGCAAAGTCCATCAGGAACAGCTCAGCTGTCCCAGAAACACGTCTCTGTTAAAGTCATGGCAGGTTTGTCTAAACTAACATTAGAACTATGTTAATAAAAGAGAAGAAAATTTGGAAAAAAACAAAAACAAAATGAATTCTATTCCCACTGTTTATGAACTTGTGGATATCTTGTGATATTACTAAATGTTTGTACTTTATTCTGTCTGAAGCTACAGCTCATTTTAAACACTTTAAAAATGATTCAGCATTCTTGATTTGGCGACTCAGCTGCTCGCTAGTTGGACTGAACCAACTCAAAGCTGAGGGAGGGGGACGAAGAATGGAGCAGTTATTTTTAACGGTAACTTTTTAGTTTGTAACTAAGAAAGTAAAATTAGATCAATAAACACTACCTGCTTTTGTCTCATTGCTGAGAGTGGCATGTTTTTAAGTCAAATATTGGGGAACAAAACATGTTTTCATCCCCACTTTAAAAGAATGGGAGAGCAGCTGCTCCACTGAACATGACACTCAGGTTTGTATTTACACAACATTGTGTTTTTGAGTTTGTTAGTATGCAGGGAGTGTGTTTTGTAACTGCACAATATGATTTTAGGAACACAAAGGATTAGTATATCAAATAATATCTCAGTTCACGTCTAACGCTCATAACCAAATTCTGTTTAGTGCAAGTAAACAAAAACAAAACATGTTTTTAATGAATGCTGTAGTTTTAGCCAATGTTTATCATTAAAATGACTCCATTAAGCAACATGAAGGACTCAACAATGTCATATTACATTTTGTGGTATGTTACTATTCTGAGCCCTTGTGTGATCAACTGTATTAACTAACAAAACTTTCCTACAAAGGAACTGACCAATGTTACTGATGAAGTTAGATTTTCTTTCAGGATGGAACATAAAGCAGTGAAATGAAAGACTGGACTTCATCTTATTACATGGTTTAAAAATAACCTACAGTATTTACTGAAAATAGTATTAAATAAATGAATGAAATTAAAAAAAGCTTACTTTCTGCTCTTAGAACATGCAAAATAAACTCAATAACTTTTTGCAAAACAGCACATTAAACTTTGTAAAACTCAGTTTCTTTTTTATTCAATCTTCAGGAAAAAGTAGCAGTAAATAAAGGCTTACCTATGCATTCAGGAGGTTGAGAGCTGTATTGTCCGTTGCTGCTGCACGTGATGCTGCTTGGACCACTGAGGGTGTATCCGTCATCACAGCTGTAATGTATAACTTCTTTGTACTTTGGATTTTCCTCAACTTTCCAAGAGTTTCTGCCGTTGGGCACTTGAGAAGGTTTTTCACATGAAACAACTAAGAAATTTGGAGAAAACAAAAAAGAATTACACTCATTTTAAATCTTTGGATGAATCCCACACTGCTGCTATGCTTTTAACTACAGCTCGGTTGGGGATACAAAAGAGCACAAAAACACAAGCTGTTTTTAATATAATACAAACAACATTTTTACTTGACTCCAACAAAATAAAACAAAACATAAAACTGAGAGACACTTACTCTCACATAGAGCATTTCCAAACCACCCTGAAGAAATGCACTGCTTGTAGTTTAATCCTGCGATCTGGTAACTGTAAAAAGACCAAGTAAAGCAAGACTATTTTTATTGTTATAAACAGAATATTTGATAATATAACTATAAAGATAATGGCAACATTTTAAACAAGGTTTTGCTCAGTTTGTTCATGTTGGGGATCAGTCTCAGCTCCTACCACACCAGATCTTCAATCAGCTTGACCCCAAATGTTAATCAGTTGTAGATGTACATCCAATGATTACTTTATGCAAGCTTCATTAAAATGTGTCGAATGGTTCATGAGATATTCTTTTAACTTGACAGATACAAACACAGACATGAGCAAGAACACAACAGTCTGCCTTCGCCTTGGGAAGGAATAATATTCATCTCAACTCTGAAGATAGAATCTTGCAGTGTAGGCCAGAAGAAGCTCACCCTAAGTGTAGCATTTTTAGGCTGTTAAAACATGAAGTAACATTTGGCAACAATTACGTATATCTGACTTTCAAACAGAGCAGAGTTAGAGCTTGTTCAGTGTTTAAAATTCCAGTGTGAAGTCATGTTTCTTGCAGTTCTCTGTCAGCTCATGGCTGCGATTACAGCAAGAAAAGCATATTTTGATATGGGAATGAACAATGCCACTGGTTTACGGGAGCTGCTCCATATTGAGGTGTACCGACTCGATTTTCAGACAATATTCGAGCAAACAGGAATGGAATTTGAAAGCGTTCATTCACACTCACCCTCCATCACAAAATACGAAAATTGTACTGCCAAACAGAGTACCAGCAGGGATATTAAAACGCATATTTGCCAGTGCTTCAGGCTGACCACAGTCCATCTCTGAAACATAAAGATGAACAGACATCAGCACAGAACTTCACTGACGGTCAACCGTCATGTCTGCCTGAGGAGCTACTGTTTGTGACAAATGAAATAAAACTCACTCTTGCAGATGAGATCTGGTTCAGTCCATATCTCATTAAGGCATTTTGAAGTCCCAGAGCCGCCGTCTTTGTTATATCCATTTCCACACTCAAAAGTGACCTCAGAACCATTGGGGAAATCATTCTTTAGAAGTGTTTCAGAGGTCGGGACCATGTTATCCAAACCTAAAGGTTTTGAACAGTCAGCTGGGGGAGAAAAATGTCCCAATTAAAAAGAAGCTGTTAACAATGTAATCATCTGAAAAACAATTTTAAAAAAAACTAGATTGTAGAGATATTTGGAGTATATTCAAATTTGATTTCACTTTTTTGTTAAAGGAAGAAAAACCCACAATAATGATTTTCGTTCTGTGTTCAGTGGGATAAACACCATGATACCAAACAGCCCTGTGACTACACCCTTTTTTACCCTGACTGATTACAAATTGAGGACACCTGTGGTGCTGTTTACAGGACACACCTTAGTTTAACATGTCCCTGTGTTCAAACTGTTTTCAGATGTTTCTATGAGTCCCATCCTTTTTGTCCCAACCACTTTTATTAGTTGCTTTAAAAAAAAAAAAAAAAATCTGTTGAACCAAAATTCAAACCCAATGACTGATTTTCATTAGCTGACTTGTACCATTTTATTTATATCTTATTAGCAACTTTTATCAGTTTCAAGTTATTTCAGTAACTTTTGTGGGTTTTTCTTTTTTTAACGAAAAAGTTTCAAACAAACTGATCCAAGTCTGTAATATATTTATTCAAATTATTCTAGTAAAAATAACAACTGATTTGAAAAAAGGGAATACAATTTAATTTTCTAAGTTAGACAAATGGTTTCAGAGGAAGCTATTAAAATGTTTGGATGTCTGCAGATCTGCCAGAATAAACACCATCATCTTTAATTTGCTGACCTGCTATGTTCCCGACAAAGAGGGAGATGAAGAGCAGGGACTTGAGTTTTCGCTGCCCTCGGGTGTCCGGTAATAAAACCTCCATGACGAGCTGCAGACAGAGAGACGATCGGATCCGGATCCGGACGGTGTCAGACACTGAAAAGCTCCGAAACTGTACCCGCTGCTCGACTTATCTCCACTGACAAGCCACACGAGACCTACAGGTCCGTCCTCTTCGAGTCAAGCGAGAAATAAAAACAAGCGCAGAAGGATATTGATTTCAAAATAAAAGCACACACGAACGCTCTTAAGTGCCCATCATCAGCAGAGCCACTGTGGAGCTGCTGGGTAATTTCTCCAACACACTGATTCCTGATCAGGCACACAGTTAGTACATTAAAACATCAAGAACGATTAAAAATAGAGCACTTCTGAGTCGTTCTTTTCTGCTGTCTCCTCTGCGCTGCTCAGGATGGGAGGCTGCCTCAAAGTCAAGATTTAACGCAATCATCGCTTCATAAAGTCAGTTCAGACTAGATTCAATATAAAATAGGAATACTGAAAGATTGTATGCTTTACACAGTTTAGTGATATTTTTGTAGTCTGAATTTCAATTATTTCTTCTTTTTTTTTTTTTTTTTTTTTTTTTTTTTTTTTTTTTTTTTTTTTTTTTTTTTTTTTTTACATTTTTTTGTACTTACTGTTTTATTTTTTTTCTGTTCCTTGTGCATGTTAAAACGCGAGTCGTGTTTATCTTATTTTGAAAGGCACGTCCGGAAATTGTTTCTCTAAAGCCTAAGTTTTAGCGTCCAATTTGACTCGTGGTCAAAAAAAAAATGGGTGTAAAGTTTTGACGTCTGTTATACCACTCTATAAAATGCTAAAAAATGAGTGTTGATTAAATGATTAAACAGAGAAATGATTAATTACTCTCATTGTGGCTCCATCCGGAAGAGGCAGAGAAATGTTCACAAAGGCAACAAATGTGGAAATCTTATGGGTGTAACCTGATGTTAAATTTATTATAGGGCGTGTGGTCACTATATGTGTGTGGAATTAACAAGATAAATATTATTACTGTCATCATTAAATCAATAAAAGCAACTTAAGGATTCAGATAGTTCCCATTGCTTTTAAACCACTTTTAAGAATCTGAGTCATTGTCTGTGGCTCAGGACATTGTTGTGGATACAGGCTACTCTTTTTCTTCCCCTCTTTCCAAAAGGGGTTGTGCCTCATTGCCTCACAGACACACACACACCCACACATACCACACACACACAAACACACATGACTAAATTCCAAAGAATCCAATACACATTTTCAACGACAAGCGGGTTGTCGGGGCCTTTTCTTTCCTCCACCCACCGTTGTCAGAGAAACCTTCAGACCTGAAGAGCAACAAAGAGTTTTGTGGCCTGTATCAACAGTCTGGTGAATTATTTTTTTGTTCCAAAGCGAGGACAAAACACCATATCTGGAGCTAATTTCGTACATTTTTGTTGAGGCAAAACACTTCACAAAAATGTAATATTTAAAGCAGAATGAAGGCTGGTTTGAAAGTAGAAAAGTAAAACAGCACTTGATTTAAAAAAAAAAAAAAGTGAAAAAAAATATGACCTGTGAAATATGTAGTGTGCCTCTTCAGTTTTAGGGAGATAAAAAGAAAATACTCGCAGCAGTGGGTGCTGGCTAACTTGTGGCACAGCCAGCTTTCCTTATCTCTTTCAACAGCCTGTCCAAGGAAACGATCAGGACGCCTCCCTTCTCAGCAGCCAACAAGAATGCATCTGTTTCTCCTCACGTCGGAAAATGTCTTTCAAAGTTTGAATATCACAGCTGCATATTTCACCTGGTTTCCAGACACACCAACAATTTGATATAAAGGGCAAAGCTAATACCTAATTAAATTAGTTAATACTTAATTAACTTAGTTAATACTTAATTTTATCTCATGGATGCTTTGACTTAATAACAAACTTTACTGTATGGACCCACTTGGAGGATTTATTTCTTTTTCCCCAGAAACCCACATTTCAAGCAGGGAAAGAATTTATATAATCAGTGTTTACCAATCTCCTGCATCTCTTCTCTGGAAAAACAGAAAAACAAGAAACAAAACCTTGAGCAGCACTGTGGTTATTTCAGTTATGATGAGAACTTGAAGTATGTCTGGTGAATGACTCTAGGCCAGTGCTACACCAAATTTGAGGTCAATAGCTGTAAAATTGACTGAATTATAGCCATTTGGGGTTTTAAGGTCAGTTCACTGTGGCAGCTATCTTGAATCAGGTTGACTTGAAACATTAATCAGTTGTAGATATACTTCCAATGAATACTTTCTGAAAGTTTCCTTAAAAATTGTCCTGTGGTTCATTAAAACCTTTGGTAAGACGATGACTGAACACTTCACTGAAAGTCAGCATCATCTAGAGTTGAATCAGATGAACTGCATCAAAGACTGCAAGTGATTCAGTGCAGCAGTATCCATCCTGTATTTAAAAATTTAAAATAACACCCACCCCCCCACACACACACTCAGAACATATAAAAATCACACTTATGAAGCAATGTTTTAACTTCACAGAGTATAACAAATCATTTTAGATTGTTTTTGATTAAAGCCTTCACAAAAAATCATCACTTATACTATTTAATTTTTGTATATTTACACTCAGTGTGTTTGTTGCTTTTGGAATATTGAAAAGTATAAATCACTGGAATAAGTCTTGGTCACAATAATTCAACACAAAACTTTGAAAAGGAGGAATTTGTTAAAAAAATTGATGCATTTTTTTTTAACACATCAAAAAATGTTTCATTAAATCCAAATCTTTTAAAGTTTTACTAAATAAAAAGCTAGAATTATTTAACAATACCAACCTAAAAGATGAATCACATTCCTAAGTTTATATTAAAAAATAGGCTACTGACATAATTAAGATGTTTGAGTCATCAGCTTTCATGTTTAATTTAAAAAAAGCAAAATAAAGTTCCTACAAAACCAAAAACAAAAAATTAGGTAAACGTACAGTAATTGCACAGAAAAAGATTAAAAAAACAAATCTGAATCATAAAGAACATTTACCAAAATGAATGCATAATGTCTGAAAAGAAAAACAAACAAAAAAAGCTCATTATCTTTATGAAACGTCAGTTCGTAACCTTTAACCCTCAGCTCAGCTGCTCTTTTAGTTTTTGCTTAAACAGACACATGACTGAAGAAAGTCTTTTATGACACAAGACAAAATATCTTCAAGTTCTTGTCGTTCAAAATATTAATAAAAGAAAATCAAATAAACAAGTTTAAATGCTGCAGTGGTTCTCTAGTTTGGTTATCTACTGTGAAAACTAAAAGTGAAAATAGCTTATTCTGCTTTCTTTTAGATAAAACGTGTGCAACAAATGAATCCCTGTGAGAACTGAATGATTAATTGTAACTGCAGTGGTGGCGTTCTGACATCCTGGGTTCTGTAATTAACCAGATACAACGATTCCCATGGTAACATTCACTTTTGGATCCCAGGTTTAGCACAAGAAAACAAAAAAGAAAAATGTTTTCAGCAAAATTTTATTTTTAGTGCATGAACAGAATACTATGTCAACCCTTTTAATAATCCTTTTTAAATATTTTCTCTTTTTTTTTTTACATAAAAAAATAATAGAGCAATTTAATATACCTCTATTGTTTTTCTCCCCAAAAGAGCACTCGGCAAGTATTTATAAAGGTGCTGTACAATGTACAAACATTTACAACTAATGTTCAGATAGAATGTAGAAGATACCACGAGGATTATTTGTTTTCTAATGAAGCTATGCAAGGCCACAGTATGATGCAAAAATGAGATATAAAATGCTTAAAGCAAAAGCATACAGAGGTAAAACAGGAGGGGAGAGACAGTTCAGTAAAAATAAAAGCATCCTATTTGAGGCCAGAGCGAACAGCCTGTACCTGGTACTCAGAGTTAGATTTAATGAATCAAACTATTCCACAAAAACTGAGCTCTGACTGGTTTCTGCCCACACAGACTTGTAAACTAAAAACACCTTTTTACAATCACAAACTTAAACCTCCATTTGGCTGTCATTAATAATAACTTTATCACATATTTGCTACAGATACTGTGTTCCCTGAGCTCATCTTATTATTTCTCAAACTGTATTAGCAGTCATGTTGAGCATTTTTCAATTCCTCTGTTTTATTGTCTAATTTAACACTGGCTGATGTAACACTTTTGAAACAAATTGACTACCCTGTAAGATGTAAAATGTTTGTTTATCCTAAAGGAATAGTCCCATCATTTTTCAAGGGGTTTTCTGTCTAATAGTTACCAATAATTAGGACCTTATTAGCCGTGACATCAGTCAGAGCACGGAGTATGGAGAAGTCTTTGTCCAAGCTAGGCTAATGATTGCCAGTTTATTATCATTTGTCAGGCTTATAAAACCATTTTTGTTCAGAATTAACATAACAGTTTGAAAAACTCTACATTAGGTAATATTAAACTTCTGCACATTTACATGACGCCGTTAGTTTAGTTTGTTTTCCCGACCGAAGGCCGTCTGTGTGTGGAGCACAGATAGTATAGTATATCGTGTCGATGGCGCCAAGGCTGCTGTTGGTATCTGATCAGGGCCTCTAATCAGTCAACTGCTAAATGAACTCCCACACCGGTGTGCTGTTTTAGAGACAGAGTTGTTTTATCAAACTGAAAAATAATAAAATAACCCCCTCCAAAACAGGCACTTGTTTGGCCAGCCTTTCTCCATACTCTGTGCTCTGTGACCGATGTCACAGCTGATAATGTGCTAACTATTTATAACTATTGAACAGAACATTATTTCAAAGATGACTGGACTGTAATACCAGCCTTGTGTTAGCAGCAGCACTAATAATATTTCAGTAAAACTCCACAGAACTCTGGCCTCAATCGTCCTTCATGCCAGCCTTTAGCGCCCAAACACACAGCAGGATGGACAGAAACATACAGTGTAACTGAAAGACTCAATTCTTTTCTTTTTTCTTTTCATTTTGCATTTTAGCTGTGAACCATTTAGAAAATATGAAATATTTTTTTTTGTAAATTTATAGTATTACCAGTACATTGTAAATAACAATGAGTTAAGTGAACTTCACAAATTAAATACAACTTGTTCTATTATGCTACAAGGGCTGATGCAGTGCAATGGAATTCAGTAGTTATCCTCTGGAAATTATGACACATTCAAATATATATATATATATATATTTCTATATATCATATTTCACGATGAGACACATTTTGAGCGATCGCGAACATTTGGTACAGCAGTTTGAATGTAACATTTATACATTTCATGACCTACTGTGAAAGATACATGGTAATTCCTACCACTGAAATACATTAGGATTAGGATGAAAGCTCTAATAACACTGGGCCTTTTTTTTTAAAGTCTATATCAAAATGAGGAATGGTTCGGTACAGCTACATATACATACAGTATTTTTCATCTATCACCTCAATAAATTACACACTGGCTTGTTATTATACACATGGTAAACAAGATATCAAACCACAAGTTTCTGGTCTTCTTAATGAAACTGTTTGTGTGAAGGAGTGTTGTGAATATGCCCATAGAACAGTCTAGAGTAGCTGTGAAAGTAAACACTTGCTTGATTGTATTTGAAATCTGCCTGCTGTTTGGAATGTGAACAATAAACATGAGAGTGGTTCATCCTCAGTGATGTGCAGAAACACGTGCAGAAAAACAGAAAGGACTAAGTGCATGCAGTTGAGCAAACCTTTAAGAAAAAGAGAGTTTAAATATCCTACAATGAGGCTGAGGCTAAAAGAAACCCGATGACAGTCACACAGAGTGTGTACTACAAACCAGAGGCAGGGCCCTTTTTCTTTGCTTTGCATATGGGTCGTTGCATTGTGATGAGTGAAGTGCTGTTGGTAGCTGTTGTTCCACAGGAGACTCCCAGGATTGGCACATTTTCACATTTTAAAAACGTCTTGTCTGACAAGGCCCCGAGCGTGCCGCATGTGCTGAAGTCCTGTAATAAAAAGGCTGAAGCAGCGGAGAAGGCAGAGGGGAGTGCTACATGCCATGTGTGATATCACAGAACTCCCTAAATATAAATCTGGCCACAGTCCGAAGGTATGAAAGGGGGAAACACGTTGCACTTCTCTGTTTCATGGAAGAACTCTGAAAAAGAATCCACTATTGTGAAATATTTCATGGCACAGTTCGTCTCTAGGTGATCCAATGTTTGGTCACAAAGGGTCACGAAAAACTTCTTCTTCAGTTAGGATTTTGGCAGAACTTGGTACTCTCCAAGGGCCAGGACTAACAGATCCTTTTGGGCTCTGGGACGACCCCGGAATATTGTTTGTGGAGGCAACAAAGTCTTCTTTGGAGTTGAATGATTTTCCTTTTTTCTCTTTTTTCTCTGTCTGTGAATCTTTTCTGCTCCATATATCTTTAAAAAATGACAATGAATCTCTTTTGTTCGTCGTCCCTTTGCTTGTAGTCCTGCTTTCTGCCGTTTTGCTTTTGCTTTTGCCATTAACGTCTCTATGCTCCGAGTCTTTGTTTCTACTTCTTTCTCTCTGAGGATGAGATTCTCCCGCTACCCTTCGTTTAAATGTTTCCTTATCGAGGCTAGGTCTTTCTCCACTTCCTATTGTGTATCTTCTGATGTCTCTATTTTCTCTTTCACTGTTTTTATGTTCAATACCAAGGCTCTCTTTGCTGGAAGAATCCCTTATTCTCCTGTGATGGACTTGTTGATGCCCAGCATGCTGAAGTGGTGAAATCACTTGCGGTCCAGCTTGAGCCTTGTCTGATCTTACACTTTGTATTTTTGTGTTACTTGTTGGAGGCATTCTGCTCCTGCTCACTGCTGCTCCTTGTGCCGGATTCACAGTCGTTTTAGGACTGGGATGTTGCTCTTTGGCTTTAGGAAATGTCTCTCCTGTTTTCTTTGGGCTGCTTAGCTCTCTGGAGTCTTTAGTGGACGCAGATCTCTTGTAGAACTTTGTATGGTCATAGGAGAGGGGAGAAAGCCTGTCCACCTTTTTTTCTGCCCACTCATCACTCTCCTCCACTGAGCCCAAACCCCTGCTGTGGCGGGGATCATGGACTTGCATGGATTTGGTGCTCCAGCTGCGAGAATGTTTCTGCTTGCCGGAGAAGGTAGGGGAAAGAAAAACGGAAGCCCCGGGTGAACGTGGAGAGGGCTGTGGTGAAGTGTCAGATAAAAACACCTCTTCTGAATATCTTGTGGGTGTAATGACTTTTTGATGACGTCGATCTGTAAAAGAAGCACATATGTTTATGGGAATACACCGCAAACCACACTAAATACTGACTTTAGAATGTGAAGGAGGGGAATAATCAGATCATTTTATCACAGAGGTTAATAACAGGGAGGAAAATGTGAGTAGGAAAAAAAATTACCAAAGTTAAAGAGAAGAGACCAGCGTAAGCAGTGATGATGTTAGTGTTGGTGCTCTGTGTAATAGCACGCAGTAGAGGAAGCTGTATTACCTGCATCAAGGGTAATAAAAGAACCACAGGAAGCAGCTGGTTAGAAATAAATTGAATAAATAAAAACCCAGAAAAGGGAATAATAAAATCTATGGAAGTGAAGCTATAAAACAAACTGTCAATTCAAAATTAGCAAAATGTCATATAAATTAGGATTTCAGCATGTCTGTGATTGCTGTTTCCTCCTGAAGATTTACTCAACCTTGTTGTTTAACACAACACAACCAGGCTTGAGCTGTGTAACTGACCCGCATTAGGCTGGCTGTAGTCTGTGTGTAAATATAAATAAATATGTCAGGGAAGTTTAACGTTTGGCCTATTTTCAGTCACTGGCTGTTTCCGTAGGTAAACAAACATACGTGGTAAAGAGCAGACAGGCATACATTTTGCAGATAGATTTTTAATTTAGGGACAATTTAAGGATTTTGTTTCTTACTTCATAATTTTTCTTTTCTAAAAATGGCTACTTTGAGGAAGATGCAATCACTGGGACATTAAACTTTGTCATCTTGCATTCAGAGCAGATTTCCTGACAGCACTGTATATCAATGAAACTTATTTAAACCAAAATTTGTACTGCCAAACTATTAGTATGGTGTCTTATTCAATCAAGTAGTTTAAGACTGAAGTTGTAAACTGTCCAGTTTAGTCCATATTGATCTCAAAATTTGAAAGAGTGATACATTTCCAAGATACCACGCTAGTCCAATTGGAAATTTTCCGCATATATTACTCACTCCCATCTTGGGCCAGACCTGCTCCAGGTCTCAGCAGCAGAACCACTTTGTTTCCTCCAGCTTGGATCAGTTCAATTGCCCGTGTGTGGGAAATTCCACGAGCCGGCTCCCCATTAATCTCTACTATCTCATCTCCAACCTGTCAGTAACGCAGAAGAACACAGGAACACACAAATGAGCACGGTCCGGAGTGAATGTGAACAGAAACATACACAAGCTCATTATCAAAAAATATCTAGATTTTATGATGCACACGGATCCAGCTTCATAACATACCAGGGCCCCCTGTTTCACACAATAACCCAGGATCAAGCCTGTAAACATGTCAGACCGTAAAGCTCTAATCAGTGTTGACATTCCCCATCATCCTTGAACAGGCAAAGTCATACCGAGAGATCACAGTCGGCAGGGCTGATTCACACAAGAAGCTTCTATTTTGTTTGCTCACTGCAGACTCTTCTTTCTCATCCTAATATTGATATTAAGGTAATGCAATCCTCATGGGGGAATTTAAATTGTGCTGAACCACAGAGAGAAATCAGACCTTCAAATTTAGTGTCAATATTTTGCAAAAGATTTTACTACTCAAAGATTAACAATATATTTTTAGACCACATGATTATGCAGTTACTATTATAATAGGTCCTTATAATTTTCAAGTGGACAAAATCTGTATGTAGTTTTCTCCATTTAATTTAGAATTGTGGTGTGAAATACTATTACGCCCTCTAGGGGCTGACTGAGCTCAATTAATGAGGAATCACTGCAAAATCCTTCCATGCAGATAAATGTGTCAACGAGAACATTATTTTTCCTTAGCTAATATGAGTGAAGGTTTTCATAGTATGAAAAGGTAAATGGTAAATGGGCTGTACTTATATAGCACCTTTCTAGCCAACCAGGCCACTCAAAGCACTTTACAACACAATCTGTGCCCTCATTTATCCAACCACACACATTCATACAGCACTCTACTTCATCTCTATAAAGCTAACCTGAATAAATCATTCAATAGACTCTAATCAGAGCTTTAGATTGCATTCATACACAGATGAGGCACATCAGAGGCAGTGAAGGTTTTAGTGTCTTGCCCAGGGACACTTCAACATGTGGCATACTGGTGGAATCGAACCTCCAACTGTCTTGTTGAAGAACAACTGCTCGAACCACTGAGCCACAGCCGCACAAAGGTACTCACATGGATTCTTCCATCAAGCTGAGCAGCTCCATTTTCTGCAAGTCTTAGAATATACAGGCCCATGTTGTACTCTGTGCCGCCACGCAAACTAAAACCAAAACCCATGGGGCCTCTCTCTAACTCCACCGTCAGGCAGCCCTACACAAAGAGAACACACCTAGTATACACGCAAACACATGAAAATACAGTCCAATGTATCCTGCACATACACACTGAAACATGGAGGGTTGGGTCAAAGGTGAGCCACGTCATTCTTCAAACTCCACTTTTTAAAGCCAGAAGTTGACAAATTAAACCTGACTGGACCTCTGCTTTGAGATGTAATAAGTCAAGAAAAGAACAACTTGTAAGAGGATACCTAACCTGGTTGGCTTATTTAATAATTTTAATTTAAATTAGACAGTGAGTTTGGTTTTCTAAAGTAACAGTTGGTGTAGCTGGCTGAAGCTAATAACAACTGATTCTAGATAGCAAGCTCAAGTTGTAATGATCTAATAACCCTGATTTTTTTTTTAGTTGTTCTTTTATCACAGTAGCTCTAATTCAACAAATGAACCATTTTAACCAAACCTGGGTAGAAAACTCAACCTGCTATGCTGGGTCAAACTGGTAGCCCAACCCTGCTGAGTTAAACTACCCAGAGTTGGCTTGGTCCAAATTTAAACCCAGGGCTGGCTTGTTTTTAACCCAGCAGTTTTTAGTGTCGCCTGCAGTTATTGTGAGCATGTTTACTTTGTTAAACATTTGTTTTATGCCTTATGGACCTATTAATTGTAATTCTTTGTGTTTATTTTTTTACTTTTGATAGTGTATAAACAACTTTTGGGTTATCAATTAATGAGGCTTTAATAAAAGAAAGTTGTGCTTAAAATGAATCTAACTCATGTTCTCAGCAGACAGCTGCAGCAGCTCTGCACTTGTTTAAACATGACCTTAAGTGTCATTTGTTTGTTTGTATTTTTTATGATTTTCCCTTTCTGCCTTTAATGCTACTTGCAAATGACTTTATCAAGCCATTCTTTATTTTTTCATATCTTTGCTTTATTTCCTTGCCTGTGTCCTTTTAAGTTTTGCTACAGAGAACTTTATGTATATCTGCTTGGAAGATACTACAAAGAAACCAGTTTAGTTGAATTTTATCTTTGATATTACCAGTGCTAAGTCCTGAAGATGCTGTTTTACTTTTTACATTAAAGGTTTATGTGTTCCATTATTTTACCCAGTAAAATGAAAATACTCTTCACAGAAATGATTAAAAACAATACATTGCCAAGATATCCATATTTATGAGTCTATGACAACAAAGAGGACCTGTAAAAATTTACAAAAGCAATTACTTTATGTCTGTGGAGCTTTATTACGTTATTCGGATGAAATATTTTTATTTGAAATACTTTTTAATGTAAAATTAACACACTCTTGTTTGTTGCTTCCCTTTATTTTATTCATAGTAGCTAAAATTGCCCGAAGCGCAGTGGAGCCTCATTAAATTCTCTTTGGATTTGAAATGTTCTCAAACGTTTCTGCATGAGTGACCTAAAAGTTTCAAGAAATGAAAGCAACAAGCTTTAAAACAACATTATTCATTAGAATATAGTGAGCTTTATGCAAACAATAAACTGCTCTTTTTGTTTGCATGCAGTCGTGTAAATTGCTGTCTACTGTTTTATCTTACCATTAGCAACATTTAAACTTGAGATGACTGTTTAAACAGCAAACAGAGAGATCGGAGGATTATTCCTACCTGGTTGGGTCCGGTTACACACAGCGTTCCCGGCTCACCAAGTGGAAGAGTTTTTTGGTCAGACCAGTTTGCTCCCTCTCTTTTCTCCTCCAGGTCCAGGTTGTAACTGCAAGAAGAAACAGATTTCTGAACAGAGTTCTTTGGTAATATTTGTGGGAAACAGAAGGCTGCAGGCCAGCGACTGAAAAAAGTTTTTCAATTTACTTACAACAACTATTTTGCTTCATAAATAAATAATTCTGTGCTATTCATATTAATGGACATGTATGTTTTAGTCAAAAATCAGTTACTTTACTATAAAGCATATGAATTATACATGTTCTGTGAAACACTTTCTTGTATACACATTTTGATTTGTTGCATTCTTTTCAGACTATTTTGTCATTGAAATTTATGTTTAGAATACATACTTTTTACTAAAATCGTTGCAACAAATTATATATATATATATATATATATATATATATATATTCATACATAGAGTAAGAAAAAACGCAAGTATTTGTAATGAAACTTTGTGACATGTTAAGTGAATATCAGCTGATTTATATGAGCTGATGCGGACAGTATTTAGGTTCCCTACCGTTCATCCTGAAGCGCTGACCTTTGCCCCACAGCTCTGTGTTGAAGAGCTGGACTCTGTTTAGCTGAACTTGCTCCGGATGGAGGGCCCTTGTATTCTAAAAATACAGAAAGACATCACAGATCAATGATTAAACGCAAACATTACTGAAAATAAATAAAAAAAAACCTTGTTGCAGCGTGTTTCATAGTACTCTTACTTATTTATCTAATGTTAAAATCACATTTCACATGGATTTCACGTGTTTCTCCCAAAATCAATTAAAACATGTACTGAATTGGAAATATTACATTTATTTTATATCCACCTTGGTTTAAATTAGGTTAACTGACAAGATTAGGTACATGTCTCTTGTAAGTAAATGTGATATTTTGTAAACTTTATTACTTACAGTAAAATAATTGGCTAAATTATTGCAAAACAGAGGTTTGTACGGATGGTAATAAAGCTGGAAGTTAATGATGAGTGATCATGATCTTTTAGGCCTCGAGTTGTATTTTAATATAAAAAACAGAAAGAAAACAATTTCATTTAAGAAATGGTTTTAAAGCTTCTTTTGCTTTTTCTGGGCCACAGCTTCTTTAAGGCAAGATGCCCGCCTGCAGTGCAGACCCATCATCCACTGAAAACATTTTGCTTCTAATAGAACAAAAATACAAATAAAACAAGACGCACTGCTGTTGAGCAGCAGAAATACTGGATCAAACTTGAATCGTGACTACAACAACAAGTTTCTGTTCCCAGGCACGAGCAGAATGCTGTTGAAAGAAGGGATGATGCAACAGAATGTTAACCGTGTCAACATTTTTAAAAACGCGCTGGCATCAAATTCAAACTGGGAGAAAAAAAATCTCTCAGTTTCAACATCTGATTTTTAAACTTGTCTTCTTTCTGGCTATTTTTTTATATCATGTGGAACATTAATTTATGATAAGTGATTTTATGTCCTGACATTATAACAGACAATCAGAATGTTTCTGGAAAATTAAGTTTATTTAAAAGTAAATTTGTAATGTAGATGCTAATGTATTCAGATGTCCTAAATATACATGAAGGCTTGATTGCTTTGATTACCTGTTTAGAACTACAAAACTAATTACAAATTTAAAGAGGGTAAAGTTTAAAAACCGAGCCCTGAGCTGATTACAGGATTACAGTAACTGTTGGAACAGCTCAAACAAACCCACCATCCTCAGGAACCACGGTCAGGGTGACGACGGTGCCGGCTTCCTTGATAAGCTGAACGATGTCATTGTGAGAGAGCTCAATGATGGAGCGGCCGTTGACCGCCGAGATACGATCTCCAACGTGCAGCAGGCCGCAGCGGTCAGTGGGACTGCCTTCAATGATTCGGCCGATTTTGTGAGGGATAACTGAAACGACAGATAAGGAGACTAATGAGGCACGAAGATACAGCTAGAATAACCAGTAAGAAATTCTGTCAGTACAAAAGGTATTATGAATAAACATCTTAAAAGTACATTTTGCTGAACATGTAAGCTGTGTTTTAAAAATAAAACGGATAAAGATTCAAGCCTCACCGCCATACGGTGGTTTGCTCTTGGATGTGAGGATAACAAAGCCAAAACCCTCATTCTCCCTGCGGTGGAGCGTGATGTCAAAAGACTCGTGGTCCAGTGCGCTGGGCATTGGTAGGCGAGGTAGTTTGGGAGAACCGTTCACCAGCACGGGAGCCATTTCTTGAGAATCTTCATCTGTTACATCTGAAGTGAAAGAATACAGACGGCAATGTATTTGTACCTTATGTGATAATATTTGCATTTGAACAAAGTGAGTGGATTTTATGCAGACAAACATATTCGAAGCAGTATGAACTGTAAGAACAGTGAAAAACCATTACTTGAATACATTCTCAGGCTGTTCCACTGAGTTTTGAGCACAAACAACTCTGTATACCATTTTCTCAAGACAGAGCCCTTGAGTTTCATCTAAAAATACAAAAACACACAAGTCAGCGCCAGATGTCATTTGCCCTCTTTCTCACCTCTGTAGATGACCTTCCGACGAACAGTCAGCATAACTTGACCGTTACGTGCAGCGTTGGTCATCAGGTCCAAGACCTGCTTGTGAGAGCGACCTTTGACCATCACTCCGTCGATGCCGATAAGCTCATCTCCCGCTCGGAGACGACCGTCCTTCTCCGCAGCTCCGCTGGGCACAATGGCCCCAATGTAGACCTGGGGAAATACATTCTGATATGGGCTTAACAACAGAGGAGTGGAATACAAAACAGGACTGTAGTAGAAAAATAAAGATATAAAGACAAATATTCACATGGTCTGATTATTTCCCTTTAGCCAATGTCTTTTCTCATACAAATGAATTTGTGCAATTTAACCATTCATATATCAAAATGTTTGGCTACATCATAAATAGTGTGCTAGGACTTTTGATATTTGTAACACTAATACTTTTAAAATTATTTAACTTTTTATTTCCAAATATTTCTCTGAAATCTCGGCAGTTTCTACAGAAACCTGCTCTGTTTTTGTTGTCTTCAGCTTCATTTAGCTTTAGCTCCTGTCTTGTTGATTTTAGCTTTTTTTAACTACAACAACTCGGGTAACAATTTATTCTTCAACAATTTGAGAAAAGTCATTCAGCCCTCAGCATTCACACTGCATTTTTGTGGAAAATACACTTTCTCTAGTTTTGTTTATTGTAAAATCCATACTTCCTCCCTCTGGATAAGATTTTTATACTTTACTCAAGATTTTGAAAGGTAAATATTTTTAAAACCTGTTTTTATGTAACCAACTCTTGAAATACCACAGATGCCTGGTATTTTGAATTCTTACTATTTATAGCTTGAAGCTAAATAATTTTCAGAAAATCGATAACTACCAAAACCACAACAAGTTCAAGCTGGAATGCAAAACTGAGCAAGATGTCTGGCAAACAGTGGTTCATTGTTTTACTTTGAAATGCTGAATGAATGTTTTTTTATTGTTTCTCTCATTTTAATGCTTTGTCTCAAGAAATAAGAATGTTAGTACATGTTGAGGATTAATGATTTATGGTTTTTGTGTTGCCTTTATTCATTCACTGGATCCATAAAACCAAAAATGATGGCTGCCAGAACAGGATGGAGTCCTAATTAAACCAGTTTTATTTTACTGATAACTGTATTAACTCTTAAAAAATGTTCAGTCAAGCCTATGTTTGATTATTTCTAAACTATATATACAGTATGTATATGCATTAAAAACATTGCCACTTTATGTTTTGCACCAGTTTGCCTGAAAACGTCTGGATTAAGACTTGCTATGACGCAGAGCATTTTGACCTGTGGGTGTGGTGGCAGCTTTTGGTGGAGTATCTGTTAGTCACAAGCCTGACTTCTCCCTTTCAGAAACATCACACCCTCTGTGTCTTCCATGAACTCACACAACGATTAAACATCTGGGTTGTGTTAGTAACCAGACTCACACACAATGATTGTTCTTGGAAACTCAGAAGGTTGCAAAACTGTCATGGTACCACAAATATTTCCCCAAAATCTTCCACATCATACACATTCAGATTTTAAAATGTCTCAAATTTGTAACTCGGAAGGTTGCAGCTGTTTATAAATACTTACTGGCTGCTGAGGACCTTCTCCTCCCAAAACACGGAAGCCGAAGCCTGTTTCAATGTCTCTCTTCAGGAAAACATCTATGTCTTTGGTGTGAGGTTCTGAAGATCAGAAATACTTCATCAGTGTTTTGTTTTAATATAAGGTCATGGTTTCAGGTAGTGCAAAACAAAAAGCTGAACAAAACCGATAATTTGAAGGAATGGTGATCACTTACGTCTGCTATCCAGGAGAGCTTTCGACTTTAGGTACATCTCTGTGGCGTCTCGCTTGGGGGAGTCGGAGGAGCGCAGGGTGTTGGTGTTGGAGTGGTAAGGTAAGGCCTGGGGCGTTGCGTCTGTGATTGCGTCCAGCGTCTCAGTGCTGGCCGTCATTTCTTGCCTCTGAAAACAAAAAAAAAACAAACAGGAGCTGTCACACCACATTGCTATATGCTTTATTATGTTTTGAAAAGGACAAGCTTTGTGTAGTTTAATTTTTTATACTATATTACACACCTGGATGAGCATCACAAGCTTACTTACAGCCTCAACAACTCGTTATCTTAGTCAAGAGGCTGAGCATCTAATTGTGATGAATGATAAAAGCACTAAAGGTCACTTCACCAGTTCTTTTCAATAATACAGGCTGTTTTCATGTACAAGTATATTTTATATTAAGCAACAATATTTTGATGTATAATAAAATCCAAGAAAGAAAGTAAAGATTTCCCAAAGGCTGTAACAGGCCTCTTCATGCAGAAAGGGCAACATCTTTTATCTAAAAGTATTGTAATAATAATACCGCCATATCTAAAGAGGCTCATCCAATCCTCATTACCACTGCAATCCCCAGACAATAGCCCAAAGAATATGAATAGTGAGGGGAAGTAATTAAGACTGTTTTTGAAAGCAAACAAAAGAAGCCAGCCAGAAAGATAATCAATATTCAAATTTATTGCTATCATTTAATTTGACGCAACAGAATGGCTTACTGGTTAAGCTGGAGGACAAAATGCTTTCAAATTAAATGGAAGGATATGTCCCCGTGGGTAACAATGATGAAGAAAGAAGGAAAGACACATTTTTACTCACAGGCTTTAGCGTCTTCACAGGGGATGTCTGACCTATGGTTTGACAAAGATGGAGAACAAGAATATTGTTAAAAATAATGGTCAGATTTGGAAAAAAACAAACGGCACTGAAGCACCATCCACTAGATGGCACTGTCTCTCTGACTAAGAGACAGCAGAGGTAAACATTAAAAATAAACCAGCACATACTCAAAACTCACTAAAGAAGGCTCCATTAGAAAATATTCATCCATCTATGAGATTAAAGATAGATACAGAGCTGCAAACTGATTGTAGGTCAAAGAAAAGCAGGTGTGGACGTTAGACGTGTATCCGTATACCCCTGTGACTGATAGTTCTTTTTGAGCTCTCTGTTCACTGTACAGTACACCCACATGTTTCATCTCAAGCACTCAGATAGTTCCCCATAGATCATCTCACACAGCCCCATCTCTTCTCCCCTCCTCCTCAACCCCCCACATTAATTGAATTAGCAAATACTCCTCTGGAGCTAGCTGCCCTCTGGGCTTGGACTAACACTCGGCTTGATGAGAGGCTAATGGAGCCTGATGCACTGTAAAAAGAAAGACACAGACACAGTTTTAATGCATTACTGTGAATTCCATAACCTGATGTCACTGCCACCACTTACCTGAAACACACACAGCCACACCCTTCTCCCCCTTTCTAAACAACTTTTTAAAATCTTTTCCCCTTCCAGAATGCACTTACAAATGCATATGTAAATAGGAAGCCTCTTCCAAGTTGTCTAATGAGCAGTTAAATCTGGCATTAGATCTTCATGTATGCTTCAACAGTGGAATCATGCAGTATACCAGTGGAGCACCACATAGCGATGATGGCACAGCCGTAAATGTGAGTAGCGTGGGTGTTTGGGCAATGAGGGAAGACGGTTCAGGCGTGGCTAGGGGAAGGAAGCCCCAGAGGAGCTTCCCTCTATGGCTGTTTAACCATGGATCTTTTAGAGGCCATGGATAAAGAGGCATGCAGAAATCCCCTGCGCTCTACTGATGATCAAAGCCAATCTGGGGTTCATCGACTTGCACAGTGAGACCCTCAGGCAGCCAAAGATGGAAGAAGGAGACATTTGAAGGGTGCCTTCCCTCCTCCCTCCCCTCTTTGGAATCAAGCACATCCCCACACTTATGTAATTCTGTCTCTCAGACTTGTAACAGAGAGAACGATGCTTCATTGGGAGTTGTCATAAACAGAGGTGGTTTGAGTGGAGGCACAGAAGGGGAATGCTCACAAAATGCTGGGGATGTGCTGCATTTATAAAGAAGCTGCAAGTGATGGCAAGACTTGGAGCTCTTACAAACTGGATCTGATCATCATCTGCAGTAGCTACAGGATCTGTTCAGCTATTCCTGGTGATTTTACACAGATTGCAGATACAGTGGCATCGTTACTCAGTGCTTTTAATCCAGCCAAAACACCACCTCACCTCCTATCAATATCAGCACTCTGACCTCACCTCCAATGGACACTGTTGAAAATGCATTCATAGTAAAAGAAAATTATGTGTGTAAAACACATGAGGGGGCAAAATTATGAGAACAAAATATGAGTACAATGACATGAAATGAAACAAATGGCAAGAAAGAAGCAACAAAATAGGCATACAGCCCACCAGACTGTCAGATGTCTAGATATGTACAGACGCAGATAAATTTGTTGGTAGCCTTCCACAATAATAAAAACAGATAAACAAAACAAAACAGACAAAAAAAAACAGCAACCCACAACTGATGTGATTGGCAAAAAAGCTCCAGTTTTCTCTCTTCAATCTCAGAAACCTCTCTCAGAAACTGTGGGGGTGTCAACATGCATTTTGGCAAACTCCTGACTGGTGTTTTGTGTTTTTCTGCCACCTGGGTCTTCCTCCATGAAGCTTACTATAATTCCAATTGTGATGTACGGTGTGATCAGAATGATGTATCCTGACTTTGAAATTTGGCTTGAATGGTTTTGGATGGTTTCCTTGAATTAGGTTCTATCATACATACTTTCAGATCAACCTGCAGTTGCATTTCCTAATGCATCCACAGTCAGTTGAACTTTATACCTTTCCATAGTAATGGTAACTGTGGTCACGGGAACATAAAGCTGCTTGGAGATGGTCTTGTAGCCTTTAACATGGATATGTATAATCTCCTTCCTGAGCTTCTCAGACTCCTCTCTCCTTTGCTTTCTCTGCTTCATGTTCAGTGTGGTGAACACAACAATACCAAACTACCCAAGGCATGTTTGTTCTCTTTAAATAGGCTGAATGGCTGTTAAAAAGCTTGAAGGTGCCTGTGATACCAATTAAGGTAAATACTTTGTTTAATATAATATGATGCAAAGATTAACAGTCTTTCTTTAAAAGTACCAACAAATCTGTCCATGCTATTGTAGCATATTTTTGTAAAATTAAAAACAAATCATTTCTTTTCACATGTTTGTTTACACTATCACATATTAAAGGCATGCAGACATACATAAGACCATTGGTTTTAACAGAATCACTTTTCAAGCATTGTTTCAATGAGCTGTAAGGTTACCAACAAGCTTATCTGCATGTGTACATAAAGATGAATAAACAGATAGACAGATAGAGATGTGTTGTTGCTTTAGTCTCACCTCCTCTCAGTACTAGCAGATTGACCTCACTGCCAACTGGGAAGTCCTTAAGGATGTCCACCACTTGTGCATGGCTAAGTGTTTGGACGTTTTGCCTGTTGATCTCCTTAATGACATCTCCTTTTTGTAGTCCACGGCACCACTGGGCATCCAGGATCATCTTCACTTTCTGGCCCAGGGGGCAGTCAGCAATGGCAAACCCAAATCCTCCAGGCCCCTTGACCAGTGGTACGCTAACTAGCTCTGGCTGAAGCATTCCTGAGGCCCCCTCACCCCGCTCAGGCTGCCTCCCATTGGGCAAGGCGGCCACAACAGGCCTGCCACTGGCATCGGTAGTAACATAGTGGAGCTCCTGCGAGGAGCCATGGAGGACATCACCTTTTACCAGCAGTGGCTGCCCATTGATAAGAGGGACGGCTGTCACCACTTCTCCACCGTGTAGGGCCTGCTGTGGCTGAGAGGCTGGAGGAGGTGGAGGAGGGGGAAGTGGGTCGTCGTTGTCTAAATCCACGTCAGGAGGGAGTGGGTACCCGCGACAAAGAACCAAGTCTACATACTGGTTGATGGGAATAGATTGAAACATCTTCACCACCTCCGGATGAGTCTTTCCAAGCACACAAGTCCTGTTAATTTCAACAATCACGTCACCTATGGGGAAAAGAAGCAGGTCACCAAGGGAAAATGTTCTTCGAATAGTCCATCTCGACATCACTTCTTAAAATTTCTTTGAAAAAATGCTTCTTGTTTCCTCTGAAATCTTCCTTTCCTTTTATTTTCATACACACACCTTGCCACATAGACAGCTCAATGTGTCAAAAGCATGAAAAAAAAGACTGTGCTAAAGGAAAAAATATGTCTTTGACAGTTCTTGAGCTGTTTTTATTGTCTTACTGAACCCACGGGATAGTGTTAGGTCAGATGAGTACCACAGAGGTAAGATTAATGCCTTCAGATGTATCACACATTTAGTATAAAACAACTTCAAAATAATTTTCTGTAATATTGCAGAAGTTAAGTTAGAAGCTCATGGATCTTCCCGTTAGATTAATGATATTTTAATCTTTCCTCTATTTGGTCCTTTTCAGTAGTCAGTAATACAAGCACTTATGGGAAAGTTGGCTCACCAGACGCCATCTTGTTGTCCTGGGCAGCAGGGCCGTCGCTGAGCACATTCTTCACCTGCAGGAACTCATCTGTGCGGTCACCTCCTATGATAGTAAATCCAAATCCCTGGGAGCTTTTCTTCAGAGCGGTGTGATACAGCTCTCCCTTCAGCTGGCTGGGGTCTGCAGTGAAGCCAAGAGACCCTCCTTTACCTGTTCAAAAAGTGGACATTTAAACACGTTTATTGAACCCCGCCAAAGGCAATAATGTTGTTGTGTATGTCCGTGTCTTCATTTGTCTGTTAGTTTTAGCAAAATATCTCATGACCCAGTGGACAGGTTATAATGAAACTTTCAGAAAAGAATTAATGGATGCACATCTACAGCTGTTTAAAGTCAGCCTGATTCAAGATGGCCAACACAGCTAATTGACCTGAGCAAACACAAAAATGACTATAACTCAATCAGTTTAACAGAGACTGAGCTAAATGGTGATGTGGTAGTATCTGAAAGTCATCCTTAGCATACTTTAAGAGCTAACAGATTATGCAAGACCTCAAAGTATTACATCAGATGCCAGATAATCCCACAAGTTTAGACCAAAATGGCTATAACCTTGTTATTTCTCATCATGAGACTGTCTTAGTTTAAAACCTGGGCATGAAAAGTGTCAGGTGATATGGATTCCTTCAAGTAATGTTAGGCCTTTAATTGTGCCATGTTTTTGTGTGGGGGGAGTGTCTTCATAGAGTGGCACTTAGATAAAAGAAAATGTGAGTGAATTACAGGCTTTGTGATTTTCAAACACAAACCCCAAACAATGCACCACATCAAACTCAACAACAAAGATGAACAATATGACATCCCTCTTGAAAGACTATAAAATCTGAACGTGTCTGCTCTGAACCTTAATTATACACATTATGAGCTAAAAATCCACATACTAATTGGTGATTTTCTAATTAACAGATAAGATGTATATTTAAACTCAATAAACCCGTCATTACAGATCTTTCGGTGCGACCCTGTTGAGAAGGGAGTTCAAACGCAAACAAAAGTTTTTACTTCCTTCACTCTATTAGAAAACTATAAAGCAGAACAGTCATGCAGCACCTCTAACTCATTTAGCCCATTGTTTATCCACTCCTTCTCCATTTATTATTTTAAACAGAAAAAATGCTTTTTAGATTGTTGTATAAATTGAGTATAAAACAATTAAAGGTCATTGGCAACATTCGTATGGAGCAGAAGCCTGGCTGTGACATCAGCAATACAGAAGATAACCAATTCTCAGGGTCGTACTGCATTTAACTGAGGAGCTTCCTTATCTGGCAGTCCAGCAGTATCAGCACTTTAGATCACGAACACACACTTTTTGTTTCAGCTGCCTGATGGTCTGTGGCCTGGGCTACATTATTACTGGGACTCAAAAACAGTAAAACTAAAAGAAACCAGTGAGGTGTTGTGAACAGTCCTGCAACTACAGCTTGTTGGTAAGGACTGTGCTGTCAGTCACTTTAAATTTATCAATGATAAATGCATTATATGCACAAAATTATGCATACAACTTTATTTAAATATTACAGTTCCATGCTCATGAAGCGCCTGTCTGAGTTAGTTTGTACATTTATGCGCAAGTGATATTCAATAATATGGAATCACTCATTTTATTTTCAACAAAGCGAGCGTTACCCGCTCTGTCTGAAGCTCTATCACTTCTACTAAAACACAAGCTTTATAAACATGTCATGATAACACATCAAAGCGTTGGATTAAACAGTTGTGCAATAAAATTTGCTTTAATGTTATGGAATATATGTCGCATTTGTTGGACTACACAAGTGTGTCTTGTGGGGTACCTCAGAGTCCAGTTATGGGACCTATCCTATTTCTTCTCAACTTTCTTCCTCTCTCTATATATAAAACATATTGAAATTTTTGTGTGTTCAGCAAGAAATTAACTGTAAATGTTTTGGTGACATGTCAAAAAATAAGAATCCTGATAAAAAATGTGCAAAATTTACACTTTAAGGACTTTTAGTGTCTACAGCTTTGATTTAATCTGCAACCAGCAGCTGTTCTACGGAAACAGAAAGCTGCACATCCCATTTAGTTCCAGTTTATCTCTGCCCGTGACCTGCATGCACATTTGCTTTAAACTGCAATGTGAATTCTCATATTTAGTTTTTGACACAGCAACACCTTCTTATTCTGGCTGGTAAGTGAAAACTGCCCTCTTCCCTTCCCGTTCTCTTAGTTTTATAAACAGTCTGTAACTTTTGGAGCGTGAGTGGAATTTAAATGCATCCACTCTCAAAATCTCATATGGTTCAGCAGCCATAAACATCCACCACCGAACGGCTGTGAGTGTAAATTATCACAGTTGGTGTGGACTCCAGATGTCCACATTTTTGTATGGATCAAGTGAAGCTTATTTACATAATTACATTCAAATTGCTTGATAAACTCAACATGGAATTTTTTTCCCCTCCCCCCCGTGAGTGCTCAAATAAATGTTAGACAGCACATTTGTGCAGAAAATAAATAACTAAACAGAGGTGAAGGAGGGCGAGGGAGAAGGAAGTGTGGCTCATGGATGCCTGAACTTGTTTGGGGAAATCCAAAAACGTTATCTTTGGTAATGTTTTGAAGCAGATTTAGAAAGTCAGAGGTAAACAAAATGACATCCAACAGATCCAGCAGCCGTGGATTCTAACTTCTCTTGTGTGACGGAAGCACGTTGTCCGTCTCCGCTGGCTTTGTTAAACAAATGTGGCACGATTTAAATGGCTGTATTTAGGAGAGCAAATTGAACAGCAAAAAGTAAAATGAGTGACACTCTAAAGCTAAAACTTGACAATATTCTACAAAATAATAGAACATTGTAAACATGCAAATAACGTATCAAATTAAAGGCCTAGCATTCCTTAATATGCATATCGCCCGCTGTCTTTCAGACCAGAGTTTTAGACTAAGATTAACTTATGTTGAGAAATGACAAACTTGTAGCTGTTTTTTTGTCAAAACCTTGAAAATAATCTTATTTTGCAGCCTCATGGAACACTGCAATATCTGGCGTGATCTGTAAGCACTTGTATGTGTTGTGAATGACTAACGACTACTACCACACCAAGTTTAGCTGAATATATATACAATTTAACAAGGAATAGCTATTTTTGTACAGGCTAAAATTTATGAGCTGTGGCAGTCATCTTGAATTGCGTTGACTCCTGAAATTAATCAGTTGTAGATGTCAATCCAGTGATTACTTTCTGGGACTTTCATTCAAATTAGTCCACTGATTCATGAGAAATTTAGCTAATGGTACAGACAAACAAATACACACGCAGAGACAAGGGCAAAATCATCTCTTCGTCTTCACTTTGGGTGGCAGGTGCTAATTAAAAAGACACTAAAATGACTTTTAAAAGCGGGTCTGCAATATTGTCACACAAATAATATTAGACTAGACATCTGAATTTAAAATGTGTTGTTTTTCTACAGGTATCTGTTTCTGTTTACATATTTGGTCTTATTTTATTTTTTTTTAAATCAGTGATTTTCATTCCATGCAAAGCACCCTGGGAATCTAATTTCTTAGAAAACAGTAAAAGTCTGTGTTTCCGCCTGAGGTATAACTGCCGACTGACGCTGCTTTGGTTTCATCACAGCGACCGTCTGACAGCTCAGTAGGTTGTGTAATCAGTAATCAGTGGTGAGATGGCGGTTTACTCAGTCCCCACACACCTGAGCAGAGAGATGTCTGATTACGCTTCGCCTCTTTAACGTGATGTTCCACCAGATGTTGAAACATGCACCGTTAAAAGGCGTCCGCCTCCCCGACATTCCTTCTCTCAGCCTCCTGAATCCTTGCCAGCGCGGTGAGCTCGTCCGCCGCTGCAGCACCGTTATCCATTCATTATAACAAAAACCTACTTAACTTATCATGTTTATTGCAGCGGAAAGTAGATTGTCAACTTAAAGAACAGACTGTAACTGGAGAGCTGACAAAAATATGCATGATGTGAGCAAACCTGGGAGGCACGACTCACTCTGACAATCTGTTATTGTTTGAGGCTTCGTGGAGGCTGACACATTCTGCTGACCAGGCATAAAACCATGAGGTTCTCTCTGATTTTTATTCCTGGAAACATATTTATCAAAGCAGGCTGACGGGGGGGGGGTTACTCTTTAAAAAAGGAACACAAGTCAAAGTAATTAAATTACTTTCATATTTTAGTTAATCAACTTACTTAAGTGTATGAGATGCTGAACAGAGAACATATAAATTGAATGAGCACATTGAAAATGATCCAAAATAGCTTATTTTGCTTGTTAATATTGAACAAAACAGTGAAATAAAACAGCTGCATTATTAATTTGTATCAGGGAATGTATTTCGCCACCACTTTTCATGCCAGAGTTTTAAACTGAGATCATCTCATGACGAGAAATGACAAAGTTGGAGCTGATTTGGTCAAACTCAAAAATAAAATTCTGCACAAATTTATGCTCAGAGTATGTGTTGTGAAATACATTATAGCTATTCTTGTTTTCTAAATTCAATTGTCTATGATGGCCATCTTGAATTGGATTGACTCCAAAAGTTAATCATCTGTAGAGAACACCTAATTATTATGTCATTAAAATGCATTCAGTGGTTTACGAGATATTTTGCAAACAGACAAACAGGGTTGAGGTAACGGTAACCTTCTCAGCACAGATCTCATGCAAATAGTAGCACTTGTTGTACTGAATGACTCAACTACGACCACGCCAAATCATATCTCATTATATGTAAAACTGGCTAAGTTAGAGCCTTTTTTGTGTTTTCTAAAGTCAGCTGGCTGTGGTGGCCATCTTGAATTGGATTGACTCCCATAACCAGTTGTAGATGTAGATCCAAAGGTTACTTTCTGCAAGTTTTATTAAAACTCGCCCAGTGGTTCATGAGATATTTTGGTAACAGACACACACATGAACACACCCAAACACACATGGGCAGAATCCTTATTGTCCACCTTCAACAGCGGGCGACAATAATAAAAAAAAAAGGTGGATAATTAGAGTGGCAGAAAGAAGCAAAATGTTCTGAAGCTATAATGAGGAGCTTCAACACATTCAACACAACTTGAGTCTAACAGGAATTTCTTGTTTCTGACAGGACAGTCGCTGACAGTTCACATCCGAACACTCGCTGCAGTAATTATAGTTATACATGAATGTGCAAGTTTTAAAAATCTTCAGGGTGTTGTCAAAACTCACAAGACAGGGTGCAATGTCACAAAATGTTATCAAAAGTGTCACATGTAATGTGGTACCGTAGCAACTCAAGGAGACTCTTAGAAAAGAGATTTTAAACCTCAGGAGGTGTTTTTTTTATTATTATCTTGTGAAAGATTTGCAGGTTTTCAAAAGTTTACCTTTTTTCTGTATTTTTCAGCACAGACATCTGCAATTATGGCAAACAGGAAGATTTGCAATAGGTGTTGTTTAGGTACAGTCTTGTGTTTAGGTTCCTGGTCTTGTGGATATAATGTGGTATATTTCCCCTGGGTGTGTTAGAGAGGAGCACCTATCTTATAATGCAGCTGTTGTAGAGTACATGCTACAGATAATGAGTCATAACAGTCAGTGTAAAACGGACCAGATGAGCTCGGGTTGCAGAATAATGATGTTTCAATGCTGTGGATTGTGAAAGCAGGCTGAATAAAAATCTTTATGAATGTAGAGCTAAATAAAAATCGATAATGTCCAACCTCTAAAAACTAAAATTCAAATAGCTGATATTTGTAAAGTAATTGTGCTAACAAAGAAACAAACTGTAATAACCCTTCAAAGACGATACAGTATAAAGCTCATGTTAATGAAAGCCACAGTGTTTTCACTATCACATTTTAGATAAAGATAAACCAGAAAATTAAATTACTATATTATTCTCATAAAATATTCAGATAAAAAAAAGTTCAATAATTTTTATCTTATTTCATCATGAATAGACTTTTGTTTGTTTGGTATCACTTAGATTTTGACATTTATTTACTCTTTTTAAATGAAATCCTATTTCAAAACTTTGCTGAAATACTGAAATTCGGCAGTAAAGTATTGAATATTAAGGTAACATTGATCAACATTTTAATTTGCTCACTGTTGTTGTTCATTTTTTCTGTTTAGTAAAATTTTAGGGAAGTAATTTTGGCAAATGATTTAAGTAATGACACTTGTGCATCGTGCAGAATGTGACACTAGAATTTCTCAAATGATGTTGTGGTACTGTAGAGTAATAATAATAATAATAATAATAATAATTACTACTATTATTATTATTGAGTTGTCATTTTTGCATTCCCTTAACCTATGCTATTTTTGTTGCTAAATTGTTTTTCCTTGTTTTTTTTCTAAATAAAATCACGTGTGTGAAAGATCATCTACCATTCCATTGCGAAGTGGCCCTCCTGTGTTAAACCCATCTTCTCTTCTGTGCTGTTGTTACCTTGAGAAGGTGCAGCTGCAGCTTGCTGGATCGCAGACGTTTCCTGGCTGAGCTTCTTCTTTGCCTCCAGGACAGGGTTCTCAAATTGGGTTCTCTGATTGATGTGGCTGAAACAAACAGGTCAGGTTTAGGAGGAGAATATTGGATTTCAAACACACCTCATCTTACTTATTAGACTTCATTTGCTTCTTTAAACAGGTAATTATGAGTACGGCAGGTGACTATCAGTTTCTGAGAAAGGTTTGCTCACAATGCCTCAAAAAAATCGAACAGAACAGAATTTAAAATCTCGCTTCTAAACAAAGCTCTCAACAACCGAACTCCATTTTATATTAAATATCTTATTGTTCCATATTTTGCTAACAGAGCGCTTCACTCTCAGACTGCAGGTTTACTTGTGGTTCCTAGAGCTTCTAAGAATAGAACAGGAGGCAGAGCTTTCATTTATCAGGCTCCTCTCTTGTGGAACCAACTTCCAGTTTCTGTCCGTGAGGCTGACACCCTGTCTACTTTTAGGACGAGGCTTAGGTCTTTCCTTTTTGATAAATCCTATAGTTAGGGTTGGCTTGGGTTTCCCACGCTATCCCTTAATTTTGCTGCTATAAGCTTAGACTGCTGGAGGACAAACTGACCACAATTCTTGATGCTGTCTTTACTCTCTCTATGGTCCATATTTGTCCATGCAATTATGCAATTAACCTGCGTCTTTCTTTATTGTCCCCCCATAGAAACTACACCTGGACCAGTCCTTCTGTGTTTCTAACTTTCCTGTCCTCTCACACCCCAGCCAGTCGAGGCTGATGGCCATGTATTCTGAGCCTGGTACTGCTGGAGGTTTCTGTCTGTTAGAAGGGAGACATTTCTTTTAACTGTGCTGGCCAGGATAGGAAATTAAGACAGTGAAGATTCAACGCAATCTTCTTCTTTAGATAGATAAATTTTACTGACTAGCATTTCACAATGTTCTGTATGTAAATGTATTGTGTTTTGATTGGAAAAAAAAAATCCAATTCAGTCCAGTTCAGATCCTGATGCTTTTCCAATTACAGTCAATTTATTCCCTTTTTGGTGCCCTGAGACAACTTTCGTTGTGAATTGGACCTATATAAGAAACTGAATTGAATTGAATTAAAGGCTGAAGTGTGTCTTCTTTATGTGGAGAAACTACTCCGGCTTTTAGCCCTCTAATATTGTAGGAAATGAAGCCCCAGTAGCAAGAAACATCCTGTTCTTCCACAACAAGGTAAACAGCTTGTTGTCCCCCTGGCATACAAACCAAGGCCATTGTTTCAGAGGGAGCTCATTTCAAACTAAACACTGGCAGCCACAAGCTCCATCAATATGCCATCGACTCTCCTCGTCCAAACAGAGCAAGCTTCCCTCTCATGTCACTCCTACCTAGAAGGTTTTCATCTGCCGTCTGAGCAATAAAACAACATGAGCTTTCGCGTTTTTGTTTCATCGCAACAGCATGCCAGCACTTCTTCCAGCCCTCACTCTGCTCTTTCCATGTGTTCTAGTTAAGAATCTTCCCATTTCTTTCTCTACCACTAATATGATAGCTGTTGCACTTAATGGCTATTTCGCTCATCTCCTGCTGCGGCGGAAAACACAAAAAACACTTGATACACATACAAACAACATGCAATAATGCATACGGAGGCAAACTGGTTGTCGCACAAAGCAGGAAGAGCACAATCGATGTTGAGTTCATAGCACAGTTTTATTTTGCCGCCCACTGTTAAACAACAACAACAGAAAATCCTTATCACACTCTTCCAGGTAAATGTTTCCTCTCTGCACATTACATAACTTGGAGCCTTTAAACCCAAGATAAACAAAATGAGTTGTCTGCTAAATCCATTTTTTTTCTGTTTTAAGGCAGAATTTATTCTCGCCAGTGTACTGCTAATAAATATTAAAGGCCTAGCAGTCTTTGAAGAAACGCTCACCATGCCCGCCACATTTTATGATAAAGTTTTAAGTCAAGATAATCATCACAGCCCCTTCTTATGAGATGTGTTAATGCTCAAAAAGTGTGTTGAGGATGACTCTCAGCTATTACCACACCATTATGGGTATAATTGACTAAGAATTCACAAGACAAATATATAGTATTATTTAAACTTACTCCACATAATATGTTCCGTATTGTGGGTCATCGATTTCCTCCCAGCCGTAGGGTAACTCTGAGAAATAAAAAAAAAAAATAAAATAATAATAATAATGTGTCATTTTGTTATAATGAAAGAAAGCAACAATCTGAACAAAAAAAAACCCAACCGCAATATTTATGACGTCTGGAAATTGTACTACATCTAATTTAATGATAAGTTACCAGCATTTTTTTTTCCTTTCTTGACTTGTATTAGACATGTATAAGAAGATAGAAGGCAAAAAAAGTGCACCAATTTAGAGCACATTCCTGTGGTTTTCAATAAGCAGGTCGACTGGAATGGCTGATGTACATCATGCCCTGATGAAAAAATCAGGCGAAAGGAGAAAACAAGAGAGGGAGAGAGAAAAAGGGTCTTAACGCAAGAAAGAGCTTCGGAGTTGCCTTTCAGAGGCACCAACAAGCTTTCTGTTGTAAAAATCCATTAAAACCAGGCTGAAGGGTCCCACTCCTTCAGTCGTAGCCACTCTTTGTTTCTGCCTGCACTTAAGCCCACATTATCATCTGGGGACACAAAGACATGTCTGAAGACCCTTTAAGCAATCCCCCAGCTGCAGATTTCAGACAATTCAGGCCATGATACCGCGATGCTGAAGGTTACTTCTAAGTGATATGTAATTTCAAGCACAAACTGAACAAAGATTTGATAATTTTATTAAAATGTGAATAAATGTGATGCATTGTGGAATAAATAGCAGTGTAGCCTTGTTTAAATGCATAATGAGTTACACAGAAAGTGTTTGCTGAAGTAGAGGAGAGGGACAGAGGTTCACAGTACATACCACCATCTTCGCACTTCTCAGGGGGCTTCGCCTTCTTCGCCAAGCGGGGGTCCAGCCATGTGGTTGTCTTAGTATTGTGACTGCAGAAGACAGAAACAGCAGTCAGTAAAAATCAACAATAAAGACCTGTAGCAGCAGGAAAACAGCTGCTGAAGCACAATAAATGACTTAAAGGATGAGCAGCGACTGTGCTCGCCTGTACATATGATTGGTTTCTGCATCCTGTCTCTGGGTTTTCAACTAGGTGGCCTTTCAGCTGGGAGAACGAACTCTGTGAATGCAAAATATGACTAGTTTCCTCAAATGGATTAAATTAAAGCCTAGCATAATTGAATGAATGCATATTCCCTGCTGCTTTTCCTGCCAAATATTTAAAGTAAAATCGTCTTAGAAGGGATGGAGTTATAACGGTTTTGATCAAACTTTGGTAATGACTTCATGCATGATCTCAGGCGAAGATGTACATCCAATGATCCCTCTCTGAAAGTTTCAATACAATTTCCTTCCTAGTTCATGAAATATTTTGCTAAATCACACCCACACAGACACAAGGAAAACCATTACTGCCTCTTGCCTTTGGCGATGAGTAATAATGACGAGTGTGTAATCAACAGGAAAATCAAATGGTGTTCTGATATTTTGCAAGAGAAAGCCAAGAATATCTGCTTGCTATTGGAAGACAAAAAAATGTGTATTTTACCCAGTTTTTTTTTATTTTTGAACATGGTGTTGAGCTGTTAACTCTGTAATGATCAATGGAACAACCTGAAGAACACAAACACATGCTTTACACAAATGATCAAGCGTGACACTTCTGCTGGGCCGATGAGGTGCTAAGCTGGTTCTGACAGAAACGCCTGTCTGTTTTTACTCAAACATAATGAAGATTTGACTGAATCAAAACCTGGATGAGATCAAACACAGAAACTACTTTCAGTTTCCAGCTGTCACTACACAACATACTCCACTGAAGTTGTGTAATGACATAATGAACACAAGTTACAGCTCTCAAGTTGTCAATTACTCTAAATTTCATCTCATTATCCAGTTTAAAGACTATATGACAACTAATTATGCCATCATCATACTGTATTCACCTGTAAATGACTCTGACTGTGAACAGCTTCTGTTATAGTTTATATGTGTTGTGCTAGTTCTATAATATATATATATCTATAATGACATATCCTTGCTAAAGAAATGAAATTGCCAGCAGAGCTGCATTTTTGGCACATAAATGTGTTTTTAATCATGTTTGATTTCATGCAAATAAGTGGTGCCTAAAAATACCACGACTGCAAGCAAAGTATTTTAAGAAATGAATCAAAACAAGTTTATTCTTTTATTGGTGTGTGTTTGCTGGGAGTAAGAAAAATGAAATTAAATACTGTAACAGTCAGCTGTAATTGTCCCTGCCCATCTCTGGGAGCACAAAGTTCAGCCTCAACAGACTTCATATAGATGGGATTGTTCAATTTTGTACAGAAAACAGTTTTTTGTTACAAGACTAACAATGAAAGCTGACAAGTCACTAAAGGGACTGAGATGCAAACAAAATTGTAACAATCTTGTAATTTTTTTGTAAGATATAGCAAATGTACAAATATGCAAACTACAAGAATATTCTTATTTGGCAAACCTTTTAAAAACTGTATGCATAAGTCACTAGAAATTGTGTTCCTGTTGAGTGAATGCTGACTCAGCTGTCAAAGTATTTGTTTCCTGTTTATAGTTTCTTCTGTACTTTTTTGAAGTTAAATTACTTCTGCACAGTTTGTGCTGTTTTAACCAATCATATATCAAATAGTTGAGTTCCATCAAGGTATTGTGTGTTTTGATTTTTAGTATTTGTGACTTTTAGAATTTTTAACTTTATTTACAAAAAGTTTCCCCATATAAATACATTGAGATCCTCTCAAGTCTTTCAAAAACATTCTTCTTTACAATCTACTTCAGCATACTTGATCAATTTTTGCCTTTTGTCAGACTAATTCTAGCTTTTAGCAGTAGTTGAACTTTATTTTGCTATGGTTTTGTTAACTACAGCTTTTAACTACAATTTAGCAAATATTACCTTTTAGCTATGGCTTTGCTACTATAGCTGTAGTATACATTTCTGCTAATTTTAGCTTTTAACTGCAGTCTAGCTAATTTTAGTTTTTAGCTACTGTTCTGCTAATTGTAGCTTTTAATGACAATTAAGGTAGATTTAGCTTTTACCTACAGATTTGCTTCACTTACATTTATCTATGGTTTTGCTCATTTTAGCTTAGTGATTTTTTGGTTACTGTTTTGTAGATATTACACCAGTTCTTATTGCATTACCTTTAAAAATTCAGTTAACAGTATATTCTTGAACGAATTTCAGCAAATCTTAGCACTCAGCTTTTACACTGCATTTTCACAGAAAATTCAATTTTTCCAGTTACTTTTCATTGAGCCAAATGAATGAACAGTTTCAGCAGGAAATGAGTCGTTTCAGACTTACTCTATGAAGTAGATCATGCCAGTCTCGGTGTAAGCCATCTCCCAGTTGAGAGGCAGAGGCTCCAGGCTGTCATCGCGAGGAAGAGAGCTCCATGTGCGAAAGTCCATGGTGCTGCTGGACTGGTTGTAGCTGGGCACCGCTTTCTGCCAGTCTTTGTGCTCTAAAGAGTGTGAGGGGACAGACGGGTTAAAATGGTTTGAACAAAAAGAGAGGAAAAAAGAGCCGATAAAGGTTAGTTCACAGAAACACCTAGGCCCTTCACTTTACCTGCCGGCTGCAGGGAAGCAGAGGGAGAGCCTGTCACTCACAGGATTTGCATGCAAGTGATGATGAGAATGTGTGTGTGTTCGCTCAAGAGCTGTTTTGCATTTTCCACAGGATGCTGTCTTCTTGCTTTTGCCTGTGTTTCTATGTGTAACTACTATGCATTGAAACAATAAAGGTGGGGATTCACACACACGGTCCATTTAAGCCAGGAAGTCATTCCTATTTTAAATTTCTTTAATGTTGTTTCAGATATATTGTAATACATTTGTTGACACTTCCCTGTAATGAGAAATTATTCTATGATTAACATGAAATGTGCAACAAAGGCTCAGCTAATTCACTTAGCACTCAATGCTTTTCCTCAGAAGATGGTTTTAAAAGATGAAACGCGAGGGCTTTTCATCCTTTCTTTTTTATGTAGAGCCAACATCAACAATGGGGAATAATGTCAAAAGATGTTACGCAGTGCACGCACATGAAACATTTTCAGGATTTACATTAAAGAAAAGCATTCCACCTGAATCCTTTACAGGGTATAAAATAGTTAAAATTCTAAACATCACAGTGATTTTCTGCAGCTTTTTAAACTTGCTTCCTTTGGTTCCCAGATCAAAAACACGCGCTAGTGCTTCATCTTCATACAGATAAAATGTGCATGGCATGTTTGAAGTTGCTTTATGAGCTGGTGTAGACACTGGAGAGCCAGCCTGAGGGCACAGCTGAGGGGAGAACGGAGTTCATCAGTAGGGTTCAAAGCAAGGTGAGGCGGGCTACTCGACGACAGGACTGCAGTTGATAAGGACAGTCTAAAGCCAGGATGGGAGAAGCAGTGATGAAGAGTTTAGAGACACGGAGCTCACATTTTCCATTAACCTCTTTTTTCATTCGACCATAACTCTCTCCATCTATGGCTGGCCTGAGACCACTCTGAAACTGTGGGAGACTTTAGCAGAGCAGTCATTTGTAACTGGTCTCTTTCCATAAAAAGAGCTCCTGGATCATTTACTGTTTGACTTCAATTTGACAGAGCGGTTGGGTAAACAGACGGATTCCTGCAGATCCTTTATGCAGCTGAGCAAGCAGTGTTTGAGCTGTGACTGTCAAAACAATTTTTTTCATTCAGAAAAAAAAAAAAAAAACATTTTCAGCTCAGCCTTGCTTCAATGTTAACCCCAATCCAGGTATTCTTCACAGGACATAACCTACTTCTGTTACAGGGTTGTTCTCCTTGAAAGCTTTAAGAGGAAATTTACTCCTCGGAGAGATGAGGACTTATCCTGGTTCATCTCATATATGCCATAAGACTCTGTCAAGGTGACCTGTGATACAATAAACTGGATGGAAAAACTGGCAGTAGTCTTGTGTAGCTATAACTTTTTTATATAGTTTAAAGGAGAAATCAGTCACAGTACAACCCCAATTCCAAAAAATTTAGGACGTTGAGTAAAATGTAAATAAAAACAGAATGCAACAATTTGCAAATCTCATTAAACCATATTTTATTCATACTGGAACACAGTAAACACATCAAATGTTGAAACTAAGGAATTATAAAAAAACAAGGTTTTTTTAAATTATTGCAGAAACACACGTCAAAAACGTTGGGACAGAGCCACGTTTCCCAATGTGAAGCTGCCTGGTCTGTAAACATCTAAGAACCGAGGAGAGCAGCTGCTGGAGATTTGGAGGGAAATGTTGTCCCATTCTTGTCGGGTGTTCAACAGTCCTGGGTTGTCTTTGGCAGACTACTTGATTCATGATGAGGTTTTGATTTTGATTTGCCTGACCACAGAACAGTTTCCCCACTTTGCCTTTGGCCCAGAGTTAGCAGCAGCTTTTCTGGATGGTGTTCACATCTGGCTTCTTCTTTGCCTGATAGAGCTTTAAGCAGAATGTGTGGATGGCACGGTGAGCTGTGTTTACAGACAAGGTTTGCAGAAGTGTTTCTGAGCCCATGCAGTGATGTCCAGAACAGCATCAGAACCTGTTTTTAATGCAGCGCTGCCTGAGGGCCTGAAGAGCAAGGACCGGAGATTGGTGTGAAAATATCTATTGAATGGAAACAGTTGAAACTCTGGTAAAATGAAAACCCAAAACTGGCTCAGATTTTTCCACACAGCAAGTCCTGCCAGCCAGCCAGTGGAAGGTTGTGCATAGATGTCGATAAAGGTACCTATGACAGTCACATAAACTTTGATACATTTTCAGTGAGGTTAGGGGATCATTCATTGAGTCTATTTTAATCCTTTTTTGTCTCTCTTGGCACGGTAACCTCTCAATGCACAACAAAAATTCTCTGTCCCTTGTTGTAAAAATATAGACAGTAAGATAATTGTCATGCAGAAACTGAGGTTTGAAACAAACAAAAAGTAAAGAAGGCAAGGTCAATTTTAGCTAATTACAACAATTACCATGTTTTGTAAGAATATTATTTTCTTCTGGCATCTGCTCAGAGGTATAAGTTACCTAGGGCAAAGTGCAATAAATATACATTTTAATCAATCAGTGCTACTTAAAATACCAGAGGGGATTTACCCTCTGGTATTTTTTAAATAGCACGGTATCGTTTTTTGTTCACTTATTACTTTTAAAACTTCATGGGAAACATTTGTGGAAGAACTTGGTGAAATTGCTTTCAATATTTCATGTTTTGTCTTAGGTCTTTATGTTTGGTGTTCTTTTGTCATTTTAACCATTGATGGAAACCAAAGTTTTCCCTGAGGGACAATAAAGCTCTGAAATGACTAAAATAAAAGTCAGGACACATGGTTGAGTGCGCTCTTCTCATCACCACAATTCACCCCACCCAGCCCTGCAGGTTACATCACAGATATCCAGATGAAGTTCCCTGTCATGAAGGAACAGCACCTGGTTGGTAAACACTTGCTGTGTTATTGTTAAGTTTCATATCATAACTTGTACAGAATTTGGAAAGCCTTTTATATATGCAACAACCAATTGGAATGTACTTTTGAACTAATAGAAGCCACAGAAAATGCCACTAGTTGTTAAACATAATGTTTTTTTTTAACTAAAAGAAAGAGACTTCTGCTTTGAGACTGATTGTGGTGAGAAGTGCTTTTACTGTTCACTGAGTTCAGTCTTTGGTGCTTTAATTTGACATCACATGTAACTTCAGAAGGAACACTTTAATAAGTTTGGCTGTTGAGCACAAACTGAACAACACTTCTTTGAAATGATAAAAAAATAAGTTGTATTACTAAAGGTTAAGATAAATGTTTTATCTGCCTTATGCCAGCTTCATAGCTGTGTGGTGTTTGTTTCTTGTGCATTGCTGAAATATTGTGCTGTTGCTGGATGTGTTTACTCATACTGCTGACCTTTTTAACCCTCATTCACAGAAAGAGAGAGAGAAAACTGACATTTATTTCTGTCGACATGCTGACAGTTTTACATTCCATATTGGGTTTCTGAATTCATTATATTACACATTTAGTCACATATTTCTCCCTGAATGACATGAAACTGCTAAAACAAAACAACATTAATAATAGCGCATAAAATCATTTATTTTAGTTTGTATGACATAATGTCCATGCACTTAAGTTACATTTACAGGAGAACTTGGGTAACCAACAAATGTTTGAGCTGTGGACTTTTTGCTTCCCTGACATTTACCTCATAAGGAAAAAAATAGGAAAAACCTCAAAACTAAATGCATGTCTATACGTGAAAGAAAAATCTAAAAAAAGAATAGCACTTTACTTGGACAGAGATGTTGCTGCTGTGTTTTTAATGGGATGTATGAGCAGACTCAAATATAGTCAGTTACTGAATAAAAACCTGTTTTGCAATATCAAAATGTCTAGTTTGTATAAATACACATATTTGCTTGATGTTGTTATAATTTTTTTAACAGTAAATATTAATTTAGAAATGAATTCGGCAGATGAATCAAGGATTCTTGGGATTCTGTGTCAGATCAGAAGAAAACTTGTCTTTGTATGTCCCAGCCTCAAAATACAATGTGACACAAACAAACAAAAAAAATCATCTTATGAAGTAGATAAATCTGTTCTGGATGATGTCATCCAGCACGCTTTTCACCCTACTCTACGTGCAGATTGAAATATCTTCAATCTAACACACTTTAGTATTTGAACAAATTACATCATAAACCCAGTCTGATGTTTATATCATGGCGGTTGCAGAGATCAAACAGGGAGTAAACTTTTTGCTAGAAAAACAGACAGTGAAATGGACAACCACGGTATGCATGAATCTGTTAATCAACACAACATGCTGTGCTTTAAAAGGAACTGACCAGGCAAGCCGTTGACAAGTGGGGGCCTGTCATCATCCTCCTCCTCCTCAGGCACGGCGCTGTCCTTCCGATCCATTTTACTGACCGAGGTGGTGCGTTTCCTCGGGACCTCGCCAGTGAAGTCTTCATCAAACAGCACCTGATCCACCAGGTCAGGCTGCACCAGGTTGGGCTCTGCTGGAGGCTTCGGGGTACCATAGTAGTTACCTTACAGAGAAGAGGAGAACAGAGTGGAGAGATAAAGAAAAGGTCTTAAAAATGATAGATTTCCACCTGGCATTCCTTGAAGAAAAGCATATTGCCCACGGCCTTTCATGCCAGAGTTTTAAACTGAGGTCATTTTGGCAATTTTGGTCAAACTTAAAAAATGATCAATATGCACAATCTCGTGCAATATTGCAATATCTCGTGTGACCTCTTAGCTCTTGCATGTGTATGTGCAAGTATGTGTTGTGAATAACTGTCAGCTACTACCACCCCAAGTTTTAATTTAATATCTGGAGAATTCACTGAGTTATATAAACTTTATAATTGCAATAATTATTGCAATTATAATATATAATTCACTGAGTTATAGCCAATTTTGTGTGTGATAAGATCATTTTGAGCTGACTCCAAAAGTTAATCAGTTGTAGTTGATCAGTGATTCATGAAATAATTTACTAATGGTGAAGAACCCCCCCCCNCCCCCCACCACCACACACACACACACACAGGCAAAAACATTATTGCTCTGCTTACGTCTTCTGCAGAAAGAATTAAAAACTGCAACCACAAGTACAAAAGCTTGAGTTCAGAATAACAAAACAGAAAAATAATAGATTGGTTATAAACTTTACAAAGTCTGCTTTTAATAGATAATGATTCAGGATGTCTAACATCACTGAAATAAGCTGATTTAACTCACAGAATGTTACACATCAGCACTCAACACCAACTTGTTCGAAGTTTCTGAGGAGTCACTCCTCTGAATGATTTTCACGTCTCCTAACCTCCTGCTTTGTTTTCCTTCGATAACTGCACCACAAGGCTGTCATGACTCATGCAACATTAAAATCACTTTACTTGGAATTTGCCAGCAACTAATTACACTGATCATTGAATACAGCAATTATCTATCTCTGCTTGTTTTTTTTGTTTTGTTTTTTTCTCCTCTGATGAAGGAAGACCTCGTGTTTTGTGTATAAATATTCAGAGGGATCACAGCAATCTGGAAAAAAATGTGGAGGGAACAAAACTTTGTTAAGTTATTTTCTCATTTAACTCATGGGGCTAATCTATCGATGTATGGCTGATGAGCAATATGTGGAACCCAATTTAGGTTCAGAATAAGTAATTATCCCACCTTCATTAGGATTATAAATAATGTGCATGCTAATTTATATCCCTACAATTTATTATGATTATTTGTTTGCTAAATGCTGCTCTGTCAGATGTGTTTACATAGAATTATCAGATTAATTTTTTGGCAATGCAAGAATATTTTTTTACTTACAAGCTAAAAGCTGCTGGGTTAAAAACACCTCAATATGTAGCCTAGTGCTGGGTAATATTTAGACCATGCCAACCCTGGGTAGTTTGAACTCAGCAGGGTTGGGTTATCAGTTTGACCCAGCATTAAAGCTGAATTAGAGCTACCAAAAAACTGAGAGAACCCAAAATTTGGGTTATTAGTTTGTTCTTTATACCCAAGCTTTAGTTTGACAAACTAATCATTTTAACCTAATTTTTGGGTTAAAAGCTTAATCTAGTAAACTGGGTTAAACTGATAACCCGACCCTGCTGAGTTAAACCTACCCAGGTTTAGCTTGATCCAAATTTGACCCAGTGCATGTTTACAAATTGGGTTGTTTTTAACCCAGCAGTTTTTAGTGCACAGCTTTTATATCAGGCAATCTTAGTTAAAACATGATTATAATTAGATTAATTAAAGTATATGAAGAAGTACCTTTGGGAAATAAAGATCTTCTGCAAATTAATTAGCAGCTAAAAACTTGATCATATTTTCATGTGGTCCCAGTTGTGAAAGGGACCTTAAGTGTGAACATGCAGACATATAAAATCCTGTTTTGTAGGAGCTGTATTTATCAAAGCTTGATCTTTTTATAGCTTGGTTAAAAAAAAAAAGAGAGAGCTGACAACAGCATAAAATGTAGAGAACAGGGAGCGCTGAGGAAAACATCTCAGTGATTCCACCAGCTTTACATCACTAACATTAACGCCACAGCAGCTTTTCTGATAAGTGAACCCATCTCAGACTGGGTCTCATCTCCATGGGCATGCCAACAATAATACACAGCAAAGTGGGTTAATGCAACTACTGGAGATCTCGCTCAAAGCAGCAGGAAGGTTGAGGAGGAGAGGGATGAAAGCCTACCCTCTTGATATGCAACTCTGTGTTAACTAAGTGACACTCATCCGCATTTGTCAAAGATGGCTTCATTAACAGGGGTTGCATAACGATAGCAGAGAGAGATTGGGTTTGGTGGGTAATCCCTGCCTGTCTCCTGCCGCACGCTGACATTCATCAGCCAGACACTACCTCCGTGATTAATTACCTACAAACATGTGTCTCGGCCCCTGATAAATGCAGGCCGCTGATACGAAGGTGTGTGAAAGCAGTGTGTCAGTGAAGATTTGTGGTGCCATTTGCCATTATAAATGCCGCAGAGTCTCATAAGCAGATGAGCTGGGAAGCTTGTCCAGTGTGTTTTTGTGATCCTTGTGTCACAGGGTTGATGAGTCGGGGAATCTGAGTCTCCCTTTTCAAAGAGTGCGGGAGCAATTTCATGGTGGCAGAGTCAGCTACTGGTAATGAAAAGAGTCCTGTTGTCAAAGACGCTGAATGAGCCGCACAAGGTCACGAGCTCTTTCATCTTAACGTGATCACAAAGAGAAAGATACAACCATCGAACTATTACCTAATGCTGCATTCACTTTCAAATCCAATTTGATCTCTAGTTCTCTTTTCCTTCCATGTAAATGTCAATTTGGCAGAATGTGTATTTATGGCATCAGATCAGAGAGAGAAAAAAACCCTTTTATGCTCACAGTATAATTTTTATAACTGCTGTCCCTCTACTCTTGTACTGGACCGGCCGGATTTTGTCTGCTGGCTCAGTTCAGCTTGGACCACAAAGGCACAAAGATTAAGGAGAACCAAAAACCTCAGAAAGAATTGCTGGAAGTGCCTCCCACAGATGGCTTATCCTCCTGCTTGCCAGACAACAAGAGACCATCCAGCCCAACATGTACAACCACAGCTCCAAAAAAAGGTGCTATGTGTAAAATGTAAATTAAAACCAGAATGCAATGATTTGTAAACCACATAATCCCATATTTAATTTACAGTGGAACATAGTAAACATCAAATGTTGAAACCAAGAAACTGTACCATTTTTTGGTTGGAAAAATTCAGGTAATTTAGAATTTTATGGCAGCAACACATCTCCATGTTTCCCACTGTGAAGCAGCGCATCTTTTTTAATACCAGTCAGTAAACATCTAGGAACTGAGAGACCAGCTGCTGGAGGTTTCGGAGGGGAATGTTGTCCCATTCGTCTCTGATGTTGGATTGCTGATTTTGCTGATTGTTGTTTTTTTTTGGCTGCTTAGAGGCATATGTTGTTCTAAAAGTTGTATATACTTTTCTGCATTGATGGTGCTTTTCCAGATGTGCAAGCCGCCCATGGCAGAGGCACCAATGTACCCCTATACCATCAGAGGGACGGGCTTTTGAATTGTGCTCTGATAACAGGCTGAATGGTCCCTCTCCCTTTCTTTGAGTGCACAGATTTTTCCAAAATGTTGAAATCTTTTGATATAATGATTTGTAAATGATTGGATATTCAGCATTGTCCAAATTTTCGATTGAGGAAATTTGTTTTGAAAATGCTCCACTTTTTTAGTTGTAGTTTTTCCTATGCCCATCTCTGCCCAAATTTAGCTTCTCTAAAGTGCCCTTTGTATTCCCAGTCCTCTTACTGAGCTGTTGCCAATTAACTGAATTTGATCCAAAATGCTCCTCCATCTGTTTCTTATTTGTACCACTTACTTTTACAACCTTTTGTTGCTTTTGTCCCTATGTTTTTGAGATGTGTTGCTGCCATCAAATTCAAAATTACCTCATCTCTGCAAAACAAAAAATATGGCATAAATTCTAGGTTTCAACATTTGGGATGTTTACTATGTTTCATTGTGAATAAAATATGGCTTTATGGGATTTGCAAATCATTGCATTTTGTTTTTATTTACATGTCGCATAATGTCCTATCTTTTTTTCTGAACAAGGTTGTAAAAATCCACATATCCAGCCAATCATAGAACAGCCTAGACCTATTCTTATTCTGACTAGGTATGCGAGTGTCCAACGTCTGATCAACCTTTTATGAGGGAAAAAAAGGATTTAACTGAATCATTTACAACAGGGTCATTGATAAAGGAGGCTAAAAATTACATGTAAAACAACGCCAATAAAATATTTTTAAAGTGGAGAAAAACCATTATGGAGGATCCATTAACATAATAAGCATTCAGGCAAGTCATTTGGGACTATTAGTGAAAGCATTATGATTAGCTAAGAATCCCATTAGCTCAGTACCTTGAGCACAGCTCACTTACTGTACACTAAAAAACCGAAGGTAATTCATGAGCTTTTCAGTGAAGGAGTGAAACCCGCGTGAGCTATAAAAGGGGACAAATGACCTTGTTTATTCTCCTCTTTTCTAAGGAAAAAATAGGCTGCACTTCAAGCACGGCTAAATGGAATAAATCCCATTCCTCGGTCCGATTACTTCCAGCTCCTCTTTAAGTTCCCTGAGCAGCTGTGAGATCAACACTTCCTTCCACAGTTGCCGAGCAGTGCTTGGGTTTAGGAGGAAGTGAAGAGGAATGGGACAACTGCTATCAGAGTTCTCCCTCAAAGGGATAGTAAACTAAAACCTCCCAACTTTTAAGGAGCTAATTCACACGTCTGCACACTGCCAAATCAGTCCTGCTTACACTGCAACAGGGGGAGCTGAGGAGCTCAGCAGGTCTCTGTATCAGCTGTATTTTATGCTCCCCCTCAGTTTGCTCTCAATTTCTCACTCTATGCCCAAAGTAAACCTTTCTGTAAAGGTTTAAATCCCATCTGGCTTCGGTAAAAAGATGAAGGACAAGTCATAGGTGACTTGTCAGCTCCTGATATTTGAGTTAATAAATGATCCATCCAAACACAAGAAAAGAATCTTTTCTGGTAATGTGTTCATAAAACATTTCATGTGGATGAGGGTTTGTGAAAAGGCAATGACATAACACCAGACACTGTTAGAAAGGGCCTCAACAAGCACCAGTCGCACTTTGTGGCAGAATATTCACCTCACTATTTGTAAATATAATTGGGAAAAGGTTTACACTTTTGACACAGAGGCAGAAATGTACACCTGTGTACATCAAGTAGAAGCCGCTTTTTCAGGCTTGAGGCTCCTTTCTCTCTCAAAATAAATCTGACCTTATCTTTTTATTTCTCCACCTATAGGCAGCACAGGATGCAGAAAAACAGGAAGAGATTTATCGAGAGACAGTTCATTTTATACAACCAGAGGTTACCCTGTCAAATATTTAGAAAAATCCTCTTCCATTTCACAGCAGCTTAGATTTTTAGTAGATAATTAAAGGCCTAGCATTACCTAAAGGAATGGATATCCACCCTGCCTTTCATGTCAGAATTTTAGACTAAATATTGAGAAATGACAAAGTTGTAGCCATTTTGGTTACTACCACACCAAATTTTACTGAGGTGTCGTCATTTTTACACATACTTCAAGTGCAATATGTTGTACTAGAAGTATGTGTTTGGCACTATGCTAAGCTAATACCACACCAAGTTCTCGCTCAACATCTGTAAAATTACCTGAACTATAGTCATTATTTAAAGGTCAGTTGACTGTGGTGGCCATCTTGATATGAGTTGGCTTCAAATGTTTCCAAAGACCTCTAAAGGGTGAGCAAGAACATGCACTTTAGTATTGGATATTAAAATAGAAAAATGAAATTTGGGCTTTCATTTGTTTGTAAAATAATGTTTGACTGTGTAAACTCCTTACTGGAAATACGATTGACAAAGACTGTTCTATTTTTAAAATATGAGTTGGTACTGACATGTTTACCTCGTTAAGTTGCAGCAGTATCAACATTTATAAAGAGTTTGAGGGAGAAAAGAATAGGTACTCCTCTCCCAGAGTGTGTTTTGTAGGCTTGTGAGGAGCTTAAGTGTACCGGTTGTTTCTGTGAGAGGAGAGAAGGAGGAAACGGCGCAGGCTGATTTATCCCATGAATAAAGCATGACTTGTAAGTAAGAACACAAGTGGGTCCTCCTGATGTGAGTCTGTGTAAACAGCCGGTGGGATCAGGAGGTTGGCTGGTTTACATCAGGTCACCAGCAGGTGCTACAGCTGCTCACATTTTTTGCGTGAATGTGGATTATTTACTAGCTAAATTGGACTCGGACGCGCTGATGCAGATACATTGAAGTAAAAACAAAGAAGCAGCTCCCATAGATTGACAAACTGTGAGCTCACGTTGGCAAAGACTCATTGAACATGAACGAGCACGCCTGTGTGTCACAAATTGGATAAGTGTTTCAGAGACAGTTGGCAGGGATTTAATTAAAGGGAAATATATAACAACACTTTTAATGCTTGTTTTGTGCACTTCAGATTAGTTTTGCCTCTAGCTATTAGCATCCTAAAGGTTATTGAAGAAATAAAGGCAACAAGTAGAACTTGTTTTATCTTTTTTTTTGTTGGTTTCTGTGTTAGAGCGGTTGGTAAAACTTTGTCAGGGAACATTCAAAGGGCAACAAGCAGGAGATAATGTTTTTGCTTGTGTCTGTTACCAAAATATGTCATGAACCACCAAACAGGTTTTAATAAAACTTGCAGAAAGAAATCAATAGATGTACATCTACGACTGATAAACCTTTGGAGTCAACCCAATTCAAGATGGCTGCCACAAGCAACTGACCTTAAAGAAAAATGTCTATAACTTATCCAATTTTACAAATATTGAACTAAGATTTGGTGTGACAGTAGCTGAGACTGCTCTCTAACACATTCTGTACACTCTTAGATTTTCCAAAGTTTTAGTTTCAATTTTTGCCATTGGAGTCAATGCTGTTTGACTGTTAGCAAAATATCTCTTGAACCACTGGATGGATTTTAATGAACTTTTTAGAAATAATCACTGGGTGTACATCTAGAACTCAATAATTTTTCATGTCAATTCAATTCAAAGTGGCCACCACAGCCTTTACCAACAGAAAAAATGGCTTTAACTCAGTTGATCTTACGGATATTTAGATACTATTTGATGTAGAAGTAGCTGAGAGTCCTTCACAACATATACTATGAGTTTAAGCTTTTGCATAATGTTATTTTTAAGGTTTGATCAAAGCAGCTACAACTTTGTCCTTTCTCATTATTGGAAGACCTTTGCCTAAAGGTAGCGAGTGATATGCATTTCTTCAAGGAATGCTTGGCCTTTAATTTGAAAAATTTTAACAATACACCCTCTTTGACTCCATTTTTTAAAGAGCAGGTTTCGTAAAAACTATAAAAAAAAGCATGTCTGAATGACAGAATCTTCCTTTAGACTCCATTAATCATCAGTGCTCCACCAGCACAAGACTTTCATTATTTTAGAATATTTCACCAAGGCTGTCGCCTTGATCTCACAGAGGCCGTACGGTAATGTTGTTGACAAGTATTGTGTTTGTGTTGGGGTCATGACTGGGAGGAGAGGAAAAGTGAAAACAACTGAGAGAGGAAGACTTGTTTATTCTCACACTGTGTCATCATCTGTGAAAATGTGGTTGTGAAAAAGCAACAGAAAACACACAGAGACGAGGAAGAAAGTTGGACCAGAAAAATATCAAACTGTAGTTTGATAGGCTGCTTTAAAATAAGTCACATCTGGGAAAATTATGTTGCATGTTTAAAATAATGCTAAGACTTTCTAAAAAAAAAAATCTATTTATTTATTCTTTCTACTTATTTTCAGCCTGCATTGTCAGTCTTAGAAAGGTATATGTGACCTTTGAGTTGTTCACCATTTGTGAAGCTTTCTGCAAACTCACCAGTGCTGCTAAAATCAGACACTTTGGAATAAATCAACCTGTGTTAGTGTTGCTTTTGGGAGGCCAGAGTCAAAAAAATATACTGAACCATCTGCTGGCAACAAGCTGTTGGGTAATAAAAACATCTTCCATGGAGTAAAACAGAGTTTTAAAAATTTTAAAAACAGTGAAGTGCAGTTTCTTTTTGTCTTTCATCACATTTTC